>NC_058133.1:456826128-456849409 GCF_016433145.1 Gracilinanus agilis
AAAAGAAAAGAAAAGAAAAGAAAAGAAAAGAAGAGAAAAGAAGAGAAAAGAAAAGAAAAGATGGCAATAGAAATTATGGGAGTTAGTTTCCAAAGGGATAGTTTAGAGAAAGGAAACATAAGGAAAAGAATGAAAGGAAGGGAAAGAAAGGGAAAAGAAGGGAAGGGAAGGGTACAGAAAGGAAGGGAAGGGCTCAGGTCAGTCTCAAAGGATGCAAACAGTGGGCATGAGCTGAAAGAAGATACAGCAAAGGAAACTGAGAAGGGATAGTTATTTAGGTAGGAGTAGAAGCAAGAGATATCACTGTCATAAAAATACAGAAAGGAGAGAGCATCAGGAGGTGATTGAGCAACTGTTTCAAAGACTATTCAGTGGTCAAGAAGGATAAAGATTGAGGAAAGATCATGTGATTTGGCAATTAATCCAGCACTGATAACTTTGGAGAGAGCATTTTCAATTGAATAGTATGATCAGAAGCCAGACAACAGGGCAATTTAAAAGATGGTGAAGTGGAGACATCAATTATAGATGGATTTCTCAAGGAGTTTAGTTTTTAAAAAAAGGAAGGAGAAATATAGGAAAATAGTTAGATAGCATAACTGGAACCACTAAGTTTTGTTTGTTTTTTCTTTTCTATTTTTTTTAAGGATGATTGTTGTAGGCAGCATGGAAGTTGCAAGAGATAGGAAGATATGCAATATTAATGAAAGTGGGAGAGGAGACAATCTGCTAAAGTTAAGATGAAAGTGGGTTCACTTGTAGAAGAGTTTGCCTTGGTAGGGAGAATGGCCACCTCTTCATGTGAAGCAAGGGTGAAGGAAATTGTAGGGAAATATATCAGAGTGATATGAGACTAGGATGTAGGGAGAAGAAGGAATGTATAAAAAAATTATATCTTTTTTTAAGTACGAAGAAAGGTCATCAACTGAGACAGTGGTGGGAAGTATACCATGGGAGGTTTGAGGAAGAATCAAAATGTTTAGAATGGTTACTATGGTGAATCAGAGAAGTGTCAAAAGTTACTTTGCTGAAGTGAGGGCCTCATTGAGATTACATAACATACATTTTTAGTGGCCCTATTCATTATGATTTTCTGATTTACCCTAGCTCTACTCAGCAGTCAAAGCTATGGATGGATGGAGTAATTCAATGGAGCTTGGCAAGACATAACTGGCAATTGTACAAGGGAACTATGAGTTTGAAGGATAGCATAAAGAAATCTATGCTACAATTTAGCAAGGAATCAAGACAGCGAAGAGCAAACAGTAATCCACTCAGCTTTGTTATTTCTACTTAGACCTGAGCTATCCTGATTGGTGAGTCAGTAAGCTCATATGCAGGTAGCCCACTGTATAAGGCCATCTCAAGATGGTGCATACAGCTATTCCCTTATCTTTTTATTCATCCATTCTGCCTCTGAATCATATATAATCCCTTCCCCTTTACCCATTGCTCTAGGAACTGTAGTGAAATCAGTATCATCATTACTTTTAGAAAAGGCATGTCAATCAATTCCCCTATAGCTCTACTTGCCATTACCTTAACTTCCAAGAACAAAATATTCTTCCCTTGCCAATATTTCTCTGTATATGCTGTCCCCCCTATGAGGATTTGTTTCTTGAAGGCAAGAATTTTCCTAATCATATATGTGTCCTTTGCCCATGACACATAATATATACTTAAGTTTTATAATTTATCATTATCCCCATTTTCTAAATATGGAAACTGAGGCTTAGAGGGATGAAGTCAATTTGCCCATGGTCACATATCTAATAACTTTTATTTACGCATCTTTCACTTCCTCTTAAATTTCAATGTCTACCAAGATTCCATTCAAGTCCAAATTATACCTGCCCCCATGTTTGCATAGCGTTCTGAACAAAATAGACATAAAATAAATATTTGTTGAATTTTCTAGAGAACATATTTAAAGCCGGAAAAATTGGGTTCAAGCCTCACCTCTACCCCAAGCATCTAAAGACTTTCCCAGACAGAATAGGAGAATGAGAACAATTTGTTCCAACAGCCCCAAAAGTGGCTGAAGCAGGTGCTGTGACCAAGCACTTAGAACTTGATCAGATATCAGAGAAGCCACAGGTCATTCACCGCATGTCAGGCCATTACCCATGGCTCTGACTTTTGTTTTGCCACTGGACTTTGATGACTCTGGAAGAGATAATGAAGCCAACAACTGTGCAATTGTGCCTCAATTAAGCCCAATTCATGCCTAGACAAGATATCACCCAGTGATTTCATTGGTCCTCTTTGAAAATGAAAGATGAAACCATTATTTATACTATCTAGATAACTGACCCCAGAGCAAGTTACTTAGTCTCTAAGTACTCTAGGCAATTTTCTAAGACTGCACATTGCAGAGATGTTGACCTTCATTGAGACAGGAGTTTTCTCACTTAGGAGAGTTCCCTACGCCAGGGAATGAAATCACAGGTGCTGGCCCTATGCTTATCCCTACTCATCTGAGGACAAATGGAAGAAATAAGTTTTCAAATGTGTCACCTTGTCACCTGTCACCTTGGTGATCATGAAATTCCCTTAAATCTGTTTCATTTTCTCCAGAAAACAATCCCCAGAGGGTCCAGGGTCCCCCTAATCCTACATCATCTGCTACATCAGAACCATTTCCCTCACAAGGCTCCCTGCAATGTCTAAACGGCATCTGAATTGCTTTAATTGGAGCATGATCCAACCCCCTACTTGGGATGACAAACATCTTCAATCTAAAAGCAGATCGAGCTGGCAGCCACCATTTCAGCCAAGTAGGGGGGAGAGAGAATGAGCTCCCCAGTGAAAGATGTTCCCACCTGCAGTTTCCTCACCAGCCGTGTGTTCTCCTGTTTAATCTGTGTTAACCTTCCAACCCAAGTTATGCTGCCTGGCATGTATTCTGTCTGATAAACCTCTTTCCCCTCCCTCTTTCATCTCTCTTCCTCCCTTTCTCTTACAGAACCGTTATTTATTTATGACATTATTGTTACAGACAACTAAACAGCCAAGCAGGGAAACAGGCTGCTTTTTACAAATACCTGCATATGTTGGGAAGCCTAATTCATTCCACTGGCAGAAATACAGAGGACTTTGCTAGGAGACTGTGTGACAGATCTTTGGCACACAGCGTGGCTAAGGAGAAATGATAGGATGGTGAGCTAACCAAGGAAGCCCTCTAACTTCTTAGGAAAAACCTTGCATTCCAAGGTGCTCTTCATCTCATTTACTAACCACCTCCTCTCCAGGCCCTTTCCTTAGCTAAAAGCACTCAACACATTTCATTAGGCGTGTTTTTGAAAGCAGACAAAACTAGCCTCTGGAATTTGTTCAACTAGGCCACATGCTCAGAAATGTATCTTGCAGGGATGGAAGGCAAGAGAACAGACTTTAATTTTCTTTAATTTGTCATGGTTTTCAATTTCATTTTAATGGTGTGTGTTAGAAGACCTCGGTGTCGTGAAATGTCTTACCCCTGTCTTCATTTCCTTTTTCACGATCTCTGTGATGTCCATGAACTACACCTTGTGGTCACTCTTGTCAGAAATTCATCATTGCTTTTTCCACCTAGAGGCTATTTCATAACCAGGGATGTTTGGTAAATATTGCAATGAGACTTTAATTGTAATCATTTCTGAATCTGCTTGCAAATTTTTATGCATGTATGTCAGTTGACTTTGTATTATAATTATTTGCATAAATTTCTTCACTCTTTTACTAAAATACAAGATCCTTGAGGGCAAGGACTCCATCTAATTATCCATGTAAGTCCACTGGCATCCAGTATAGTTTTGAGCAATCAATAAAAGCTCATAGAAATGAATTATTAATTTTTGATGAGAGAAAATGTCAAAATTTCTCATGCACAGTGCAAGTACACATGCAAGGAACTTAACAAAATGCACCCCTCCTCCAAATGATGGCATTGCCATCCTTCCAGTCACTAAATTACAGTTTTGGAGGCATCATTGACTCTTCTCTCTTCATACCCAATTAGTAGTCAAGTCCTGTCATTTCTATCTGCAACAACATCCCTCGCTTTCATATCTTTCTCTTTGCTTACACATATACCCTAGTATAAGTCCTCATCACATCCTTCCTGAAATAGTTTCTTAATTGCCTACAGTCTCTCTCCTCTCTCATATACACTCCAGCTATCATTCACAGTCCTAAAACCCACATCTGACCATCTCATCTGGCTACTAACAATTTTTTGGTGATCTCATTACCTCTCAGAAAACATACAAAATCGTCAGGCTGGCATCAAAAGACTTTCAGAGTCATACTCCTATCTACATTTCCATTATTATTATTTTTTGTCATCTAAGTCTCCTACATGAACTCTCTGTTCTAATTGGACTGGCCTACTAGCTGTTCCCCATACATAGCATTCTGAAGGGAGTATTCATTCCTTTAAACAAGTGGTCCTCCATATCTGGAATTCACTCTTTATTCCCCTTCTTATAGAGCCCATTGTTTTTCTTCAAAGCTCATTTTAGCTTCCATTTTCTACACAAGATTTTAGCTGATTTTCTCCTTTTTCACTTCTAGCAATCATTCCCTCATGAAATTAATTTGTTTTGTCTAAATCAATTTTGATGCTAATCACTTATGTATATGTTATACACTGAGTAAACTATAAGCTCTCAGTGCCAGGGACTGTTTTTTATATTTAGTTTGGTGTCCCCTAGTACCTAGAGTACACATAGTAGGTTCTTAATACACATTTTGATAAATTAAATTGAACTGAATTGCTGACTGATTCCTATCCTAAGCTCTACATTTGTGTAGAGAAAGGTGTGTGGTGAGGGTAACATATCACAATGAATAATATACTGTAGCAATGAAGAAAATTCCAGTCTGGATCTCAATTCTGCCAGCCAAGACCTAGAAGCCCCCAAAAGCGACTTGTCATAATCTGAAGGAAATTTCTCATCCCATTAGCTCTCCATTATTAAATGAGAAGTCAACACCTTTCATTCCACCATGTTTAATGATACATAGACAGGAATACAAATCCTAGCTTTGACATTTGGTAAGATGACTCAATTTCTTCTCCTCAACTCCAGAAAGGTCCTGTTTGAATTGAACATATAAAAAGCCTGTTTAGTGTTAACAACTTATATTTTGTGTTTTTTCTTGAGCCAGTGAGTTCTTGCCCTTTGTCTAAGATATTCATTTTGATCTTTTTCACAATTATGGACATTATTAAACATTTTCCTTCTTCCTATTCATTCTCCTACCAGTAATAATGATAATAATAATTTCCTTCTATCTAGTCATTTTGCCAACTTTCTTAGTTCCAATCAGGTTGCCAGTTTGGAAAATTGGAATATTTTTACTTCTCATAGAAGGGTATCATCAGGAAGACTCAATAGTTAGTGGCTAGCTACTGATTTCTTAAAGGGACCCATCCAAAAAATACACTAAACTATTATTACTTACATAATGCTAAATATGACATCCATCCTATTCCCCATATTGTCTGACGCACACCTTTATCAGTGACATATTTAGAAGGGTAGAGGAGCAGATTGAGGGAAAATAACTTCATGTAAATGAGAGGGAAATATAGAAAAGCAAAGGGAAAGAGGCTAAGCAGTTATATAGCACCTGTTATGTGCCAGGCACTATGCTAAAGCACTTTAAAAACATTATCTTATTTGAGCCTCACAACAGCTCTGTGATGTAGGTGTTATGATTCTCATTTTACATTTGAAGAAATTGAGGCAATTGCCTTGCAGGCAAATAGTCATATCAATATAGGCTAAATAAATTAGATGAGAGAAAGCAAGAAGGATAGAATGGAAAGTAACCAAAAAAAAATGCAGTCATGTAGCACTGGGTCAAACCATAAGGAGAAAATGAAATAGTGATGCTTAACTTTTTATCTTTGTACAAAGTAACACCCTAGCCTATATAAGGGTGAAAAGGGAGTTTTATGGATTCAATATATTAAAGATAGTCGCCAGAAGATTGAACTATTATCAATCCTCAATTAAGAATAATCTCAAATAAAAATTGACTTTCATGGAAGTTTATTTACATGAGAGAAGAGAGAGAGGAAGAAAATAAGAATCTATCTCACTAATTAATCCAGGTAGATCTTAACCCTCAGCCGAGGGTTAAAGGGCCTGAGGCCCAGAGGTGAATGGAGGAAACTTCATTCACAGAGCCTATAAAAGGAAGTTTCTTAATAGAAGTTCGGCAAGATTCAGTCTTTAAACTCACCACATAGAACAGTCTCAGTCATGAACCAGCAAAGCTCCCTCAGGTCCCCTTCACCAAACCAGAAGCAGCCTCACTCACTCAACTCCCTCTTTTAAAGGGGTCACATAGGCGTCACTTCCAGTGCCTTCCCCAGCCTGCTTGTCCAATCACAATAGATGCTTTCTCATAGAAAGCTTAGGGGGTGGTCTATTGATTCTGATTCGTTACTCACTCTAGCACACATGGGTTAGGACCTCCCAGAATCGGAAGGTGCTCTCACCTTTGGTGATTAAATCTAAAGATGGGCAGTGTAGACTTAATCTAATTATCACACCTAGTTCAATTTTTTTTTTTAGAAAATCATTTCAATTTCTACTATATGTGAGACACATAGCCAGTTAGATGCTAGGAATACAAAGAAGAAAGACATGGCTCCTACTTTTAAGGACCTTATAAACTACCATGAAGACAGGCAAATCTCCTTCTGTTCCTTCTTCATGCTAAGCCCTCTGACACTTGTTTCTCTCTCCTCTATTATCCAATTTGTTTCCCATCTTTCAGGCTTTACTTTCTACAATGACTCTTGTTCAGTCGTTTCAGCTGTGTCCAACTCTTCATGATCCCATTCGAGGTTTTCTCAGCAAAGATAGTGGAGTGTTTGCCAATTCCTCCTCTACCTCATTTTACAGATGAGGAAACTGAGGCAAATAGGGTTAAGTGAATTGCCCAGCATCATGAAGGTATTAAGTGAGGCCAGATTTGAATGCAAGAAGATGAGTGTTCCTGACTCCAGGCCCATCACGATATCCATTATGCCACCCTCGTTCAATTTTTCCTCTCTTTAAATAGCACTTAGAATCAGTTCCATAAAACTGCATGTTGTATATTTTTTTATGGATACTATTTTTTCTTAGTTGTCTTCTTAATCAGTTGTTAGGTTCCTTTATGATAGGGTTTGATATGGCATGGTATGGTATGAAATGTTTATTTCATATCCTCCAAGATACCTTGACTGAATTTGCCATTATCACTTTCTCCTACTACATACCAAAGAAGTGGCTACTGAGAGTTAAATGAGAAGAGCAAGAGAGGAAAGGAGGATCAGTCAACCCAACTTAGCTGCTAGTTGATAGTTAACTAGTTGTCATTGTTGTTCCTGTTATTCAGTCATGTCCTCTTTTTATGACTCTATTTGGGGTTTTATTGGCAAAGATATAGAAGTGGTTTGCCAATTCCTTCTCCAGCTCAATTTACAGATAACAAAACTGAGAACTGACTTGCCCAAGGTCACACAGCTAGTAAGTGTCTAAGGTTGGATTTGAACTCAGGAAGAGGAGTCTTTCTGACCCTGGACCCATTGTTCTTTCTTCTGTGCCACCTAGCTGCCTATTTGGTCTAATTTTTGTCCTTGTATCTCCAGCTCTTTGCATAATGTCTTACATATAACAAATATATGTTTACTGATCCATTAACTTGTCTCTGACCCTTCCTAGCTATGTGGCAATGGAAAAGCCACTTAACCATTCAAAGTCTCAATTTCTTCATCTGCAAAAAGAAGAAAATTATATCCATCCTACAAGGTTAGATAGAGTAAAGATCATTGAGATAGTGTGCAATGCATTTTGTAAATTCTAGGTATTGCTCTTCTAAATTTCATGTGCTAAGATGTTCTCCAAAAAAAAGATTATCTTTCAAAATATTTATCCTATTCTTAAGTATTGGATTCCTAAATAGACACTATTCTAGATGCCTACTAATTGAATAATACCACTAATTAATTATTAATTGAATAATACATTATCAAATAATTATTAATTAGCACTATTATTCAATTAGTAGGTATCTAGAATACTGTAGATATACTCTCTTATTTGAGCTTTATTCTAACCTTGTAAGTCATTTCTCTTTTTGCAGATGAAGAAACTGAGTCTTAGTCTTATTCAGTTAAATGACTTTGCCATTCACACATGGCTAGGAAGAATAAGAGACAAGAACTAATCAGTTGAAAAACATTTATTTATTTTTTAGTTAATTAATTTATTCATCATATTAAAACTATCATATATTTCCTGCTTCCCTCTCCTTCCTGCACTGGAGAAGACAACATTTGACAAATATATGTCTTGCTTGCTTCTTTTTATCTGTTTTCTAGAGGTGGAGGTGGACACATACAAGTCATTTTTCAAACAATATTTCTATTGCTGTATATAATATTCTCTCGGTTCTGTTCATTTCGCTCTTCATAATTTCATATAAGTCTTTCCATTTTGCTTTAATTAATTTGTTCATCATTTCTTATGGTGCAGCAGCATTCCATCACAATCATAGTCCACAACTTGTTTATTATATGTAAGACATTGTGCTAAGAGCTGAGACATAAGGACAAAAATGAAATTAATAAAACAAGTCAAATTCAGATTTTCCCGACTACATGCTTACCTATCTTTCATATGTATGATATATTGCAAAAAAAAAAAAAAAAAAAAAACAACGGATTTAGGGCTAGAAATCCCACATTCCAATCCCTTTTCTTCCATTTACTACCTTTATTCTGGACACTTCATTTAACTCAATTAGATTATGATTTCTTTAACTGTAACAGGAAGAGATTAACTAGATTTTTACATAGCACTTTACGGTTTGCAAAGACAAGCAGTTCAACTGGGTTCTACATGTATCATGGTTTGAACCCTATTTCTGTTTTATTCATATTTGTAGTAGAGTGATTCTTTAACATCAAAACCCTAATCATATTCCCATCACACTATGTGGTCCATCATATATTTTTCTAATGCATTTTTGGTTCCACAGTTCTTTCTCTGATTATGGATAGCGTTCTTTCTCATAAGTTCCTCTGGATTGTCCTGGATCATTGCACTGTTGCTAGTAGAAAAGTCTGTTATATTCGATTGTGCCATAATGTATTAGTCTGTGAGTACAATGTTCTCCTGGTTCTATTCCTTTCACTCTACATCAATTCCTGGAGGTTGTTCCAGTTCACATGGAATTCCTACATTTCTTTATTCCTTTCAGCACAATAATATTCCATCACCAACATATATCACAATTTATTTAGCCATTCCCTAATTGATAAATACCCCCTCATTTTCCAATTTTTTTGCCACCATAAAGAATATGGCTATAAATATTTTTGTACGAGTCTTTTTTCCTTATTATCTCTTTGGGGTACAAACCCAGCAGTGGTGTGCCTGGATCAAAGGACAGCCATTCACTTAAAGCCTTTTGTGCATAGTTCCAAATTGTGCTCCAGAATAGTTGGACCAAATAACAACTCCACCAGCAGTGATTAGTGTCCCAATTCTGCCACCTCCCCTCCAACATTTATTGCTTTCCTTTGCTGTTATATTGGCCAATCTACTAGGTTAGGTGTAAAGTGATACCTCAAAGTTGTTTTAATTTGCATTTCTCTAATCAAAAAGGATTTAGAACACTTTTTCATGTGCTTATTGATAGTTTTGATTTCATCCTGTGAAAACTGCCTATTCATGTCCCTTGACCATTTGTTGATTGGTGAATGGCTGGATGTTTTGTGGATTTGATTTAGTTCTTTATAGGTTTGGGAAATTAAGCCTTTGTCAGAGAGTTTTGTTATAAAAATGTTGTCCCAATTTGTTGTTTTCCTTCTAATTTTGGATGCATTGGTTTTGTTTGTATAAAACCTTTTTAATTTGATATAATCAAAGTCATTCCTACCCAGGAACAGTTAATGATTTCCCAGTTGTTTAGATCTAGTTTTAATTGTGTGAAAAGTGTTTTGTAGCTGTGTTGATACAATTCCTGGGTTTGTTTTGGCAAATAGATCCCTCGATATTTTATATTGTCTAGAGCAGTGATGGGCAAACTTTTTAAAGAGGGGACCAAAGGAAAGGAAATGCTCATCTTCAACCTGTTTCTAAGACAACTCTTTCGAAGTTTCATTGTATTGTATCCTACTCATTGTATTCATTAGAATAGGAATAACTGCTGAGCCAGATAAAACATTTCAGGGGGCCGCATGTATTTTGCCCATCACTGGTCTAGAGTGATTTTAAATGGAATTTCTCTTTCTAACTCCTGGTGCTAAGTTTTATTAGAAATATATAGAAATGCTAATGATTATTTTGTACCATGCAACTTTACTAAAGTTGTTCATTATTTCCACTAGCCTTTTAGTTGATTTTCTGGGGTTATTTAAGTACACCATCATATCATCTGCAAAGAGTGAGAGTTTAGTCTCCTCATTGCCTACTTCAATCCCTTCAATTTCTTTTTCTTCTCTAATTGCTACTGCTAGCATTTCTAATATCATATTGAATAAAAGAGGTAATAATAGGCATCCTTGTTTCATTCCCGATCTTATTGGAAAGGCTTCTAACTTGTCCCCATTGCAGATGGTACTTGCTGATGGTTTTAAATATATACTGTTTATTATTCTGAGGAATGACCTTTCTATTCCTATACTTTCTAGTGTTTTCAATAGGAATGGGTTTTGTATCTTATCATGTGATTTTTCTGCATCTATTAAAATAATCATGTGATTTCTATTGGTTTGATTGTTGATATGGTCAATTATGTGGACGGTTTTTCTAATATTAAACCATCCTTGCATTCCTGATATAAATTCTACCTGATTGTAGTGAGTAACCCTCATGATCACTTCCTGGAGTCTTTTTGCTAGTATTCTATTTAGGATTTTTGTATCTATATTCATTAAGTAGATTGCTCTGTAGTTTTCTTTCTCAGTTTTTGGTTTTCCTGGTTTTAGAATTAGTACCATATTTGTATCATAAAAGGAATTTGATAAAACTCGTTCTTTGCTTTTTCTGTCAAATAATTTGTATATTATTAGAATTAGTTGTTCTTTCAATGTTTGATAGACTTCACTTGTGAATCCATCTGGCCCTAGGTATTTTTTCTTAGGCAGTTCCTTGATAGCTTGTTCAATTTCTTTTTCTGAGATGGGATTATTTTAAGAATTCTATTTTCTCTTTTGTTTATCTGGGCAATTTGTATTTTTGTAAATATTCACCCATTTCATCTAGATTGTCATATATATTTCCATATGATTGAGCAAAGTAGTTCTTAATAATTGCCTTAATTTCCTCTTCATTAGAGGTGAGATTGCACCTTTCATCTTTGACATTATTAATTTGATTTTCTTCTTTCTTTTTTTAATTAGATTGACTAACGCTTTATCGATTTTATTTATTTTTTCAAAGTACCAGCTCCTAGTCTTATTTAGTAGTTCAATAGTTCTTTTACATTCAATTTAATTAATTTCTCCTTTAATTTTTAGGATTTCCAATTTAGTTTTTATCTGGGGATTATTAATTTGTTCTTTTTCTAATTTTTTAAGTTGCAAGCCCAATTCATTGATTTCTTCCCTCTTTATTTTGTTGGTTTCTGCACCCAGAGATATAAATTTCCCCCTCAGTACTGCTTTGGTTGTATCCCATAGGTTTTGATAGGATGCCTCCTCATTGTCATTCTCTTTAATGAAGTCTGTAATTGTTTCTCTGATTACTTCTTTGACTCACCTGTTTTGAAGAATTAGATTATTTAATTTCCAATTAACTTTAAATTTGCCTTTCCATGGACACTTGTTAATTATAATTTTTACTGCATTATGATCTGAAACTGTAGGATTTGTTATTTCTGCTTTTCTGTATTTGTTTGCAATATTTCTATGCCCTAGTACATGGTCAATCTTTGTATATGTACCAAATATGGCTGAGAAGAAGGTATTTTCCTTTTTATCCCTGTTCAGTTTTCTACAGTTATCTATTAACTCTAATTTTTCTAGCATTTCATTTATTTCCCTTACTTCTTTCTTATTTATTTTTGGGTTCGTTTTATCTAGTTCTGAGAGGGGAAGTTTAAGATCTTCCACTATTATGGGCTTACTATCTATTTCCTCCTTGAGCTCCTTCAATTTTTCCTTTAGAAATCTAGATGCTATACCATCAGTCAACAGCAGACAGGACCTGCCAATCCAACTACAGGGAGAAAACATCAAGGAGACGGACCACTTCACCTATTTGGGTAACATAGTCAGCAAGGACAGCGGGGCAGATGAGGACATCAGAAACCGAATCAACAAAGCCACAGCATTTAACACCTTACAGTCTGTCTGGATCTCCAAAGCACTGTCCCTCGTCACTAAGCACCAAATCTTCAATACCAATGTAAAGGCCAACCTCCTATATGGATCAGAAAGCTGGAGAGTGACGAAAGTCAACACCAACAAACTCCAAGGCTTTGTTAACAGATGTCTATGCTACATCTTGAACATCAGATGGCCTGAAAAGATCTCCAATGCTAGTCTCTGGGAAAGAACAATCCAGTATCCCATTAGTCAGGACATAAAGAAACGTAAATGGAGATGGATAGGACATACGCTACGAAAACCGGAAGACAGCGTAGCCAGACAAGCATTGAGCTGGAACCCTCTAGGGAGGAGGAAAGTTGGAAGACCAAAACAGACCTGGTGAAGATCTGCCGAAAATGAAACAAAAACAGTTGGAATGACATGGGCCCAGCTGGGGGAAGTTGCCCAGAACAGAGTCCACTGGCATGAGATGGTTGCGGCCCTGTGCTCCTAAGGAGTCAACAGGAATAACATACCATTTGGTGCATAGATGTTTGGTAATGATATTATTTCATTATAGTACCTTTTAACAAAACATAATTTCCTTCCTTATCTCTTTTAATCAGATCAGTTTCTACTTTGACTTTGGTATCGTGATTGCTACTCCTGCTGGTTTTACTTTAGGTGATAAATAATATATTCTGCTCCACCCTTTTACATTTAATCTCTGTGTGTCACCCTTCCTCAAATGTGTTTCTTTTAAACAAAGTATAGTAGGAGTCTGGTTTTTAATCCATTCTGCTATCTGCTTCTGATTAATGGGTGACTTCATCCCATTCACATTAAGACTTATGTATACTAACTATGTATTGCTCTCCATCTTATTATCCTCTTTAGATCCTGCTCTATTCCTTTTCACTTTATTCCTTATCACCAATATTTTGCTTTATGTCCCCATCCCCAATCCCCCTCACTTCTATTACTCCCCATTTCTCTTGTCTTGTTATTATACTTCTTTGTAGGGTAAGATGGAATTCCACAACCCACTGAGTATACTCATTTTTTCCCTCTCTGAGCCAGTTACAAAGAGTAAAACTTAAACATTGCCTGTCACCACCCTTATCCTCCCCTGTCTGTCTTTATTTTTCTCACCTATTTATGTCATGTAAATTATCTCCTTCTATCTCTCCCTTCCTTTTTCTCTCAGTGCAACCATCTCTTTCAGCCCTTGATTGATTTTTACATCATTCATATGCATACATATGATATCATACATACATATCATTCCATATCATCACATTTACATATGCATCATCTCATCATAAATCATATTATCATAATCAGCTTACTTTTCCACTCTCTGAGTAAATTCCTTTTATCTTCTCTACTACTGAGAGTAATTTTTGAGAATTTTAGAAATCCTCTTTCAATTTGACATATAAACATTTTTACCTAAATGAGTCCCTTAAATTTTCTTTTTCTTATTTACCTTTCTGGGTTTCTCTTGTGTCTCATATTTGGCCTTCAAATTTTTTGTTTAGGTCTGGTTTATTCCTCAAGAATGCTTGGAAATCTTCTATCTTACTGAATGACCATTTTTTCCCCTGAAAGAATATACTTGGTTTTGCTAGATAAATGACTGGATTGTAAACCCAAATTTTTCACCTTTTTGAATATCATATTCCATGCCTTATAATCCTTTAATGTAGAAGTCACTAGGTCATGATCCTGATTGTAGCTCCATGGTATTTAAATGATTTTTTCTGCTTTTTTGAAGTATTTTTTCCTTGGCTTGATGGCTCTTGAATTTGGATATTATATTCCTAGAAGTTTTCATTTGAGGATTTCTTTCTGGAGGTGATCTGTGAATTCTTTCAATTTAAATTTTATTTTCTTGTTCAAGGATCTCTGGGCAGTTTTCTTTGATAATTTCTTGTAATATGATATCCAAGGGTTTTTTTCTTCATAATGGCTTTCAAGTAATCCAATAATTCTCAGATTGTCTCTTCTAATCCTGTTTTCTAGGTCAGTTGTTTTTTCAATAAGATATTTGATGTTTTCCTCTGTTTTTTCAATCCTTTGATTCTGATTTATTGTTTCTTGATTTCTCATGAAGTCATTAGTTTCTAGATGGTCAATTCTGATTTTTAAGACCTAGTTTTCCTCTATTAGTTTTTGGTTCTCCTTCAATTGGCCCATTTATTCTTGTATCACTTTCATTTCTCTTCCCCACTTTTCCTCTCCCTCTAATAATTTTGGGTTTTGAAGTCTTTTCTGAGTTCTTCCAAAATATGTGTCCAATTCATATTTTTCTTTTGGACTTTAGGTGTGTTTCCTTTGCTTTCACTGTCCCCTTCTGTGTCTGCACCTTGCTCTTTGTCTCAATAAAAAGTCTTTAGAGTTAGATTTTTTTTTAATTTTTTGCTCATTTTTCCTAATTATAGCTAGGCTCTGTTTTCTGGGGAGTTGGGGTACTCTCTTAAACTTCAGTACTTCCTTGATGTTATTTTCAGCTTATTTTCTGGATTATTACTAGTTTATCAGATGGTCTGAGGACTGAGAGCTCTTAGAGTGCCCTCCTGCTGCTGATTTAATTGACCCTTGAGATGCTAATATCTTAAAAGACTTTCCTCAGGCATGGGTGTAAGCTTTTTATCTCCATCTGAACTTGATCAGGTCAGGTGCTGATCAGATTCTAGCCCCAGGCTTAGGCTCAAGATTTTGGTCTCAAGGTGTTCTTGATTCAATCCTGTACACCCTTGATTGCCCTGTCCCTGAGCTCCACCCTTAGTTTTGGGCATAAAGACCCCAGGGAGGCTTCCACTGAGAATTGTGTCCTCATCCCAAACTGTGGATTATATCCTCACTCCAAGCCCAGACTGGGATTCCTGGCTTTGCTCTAGGGCTAGGCAGATGGCCCCCTTCAGCCCAGATTGCCTTGGGCTGAGACTCCGGACTTCTCCACAGGTTTACAATTTCAAAGGGTGTTACTTGCCTTGGACTACTATTTGCCTGGCAGGATCTTAGTATCTGACTTAGTTTAGAATTAAGTTTAGAACCTGTGAAAGCAGATATGTGGGGTGGTGGGGTGTATGGTTTGTTCTTGGCTTGCTCTTCACTTGCTGCTGTGCCTCTTGATAGCTCCACTTCCCTCTTACCTCAATTCCCCAGATGATCTCTGCCTAACTTTTGGGTTTTTCTTTTTTTGAAAGTTGTTTCCCTCTGTCTCTGTTGGTTCTTTCACTCCTGTATTTGTTCTGTGGTGATATTTTACTCTTGGTCAGAGAGGATTTGCATGGTGAAACAGCATGCTGCTGCCCTGGTTACTCCTCCTTCTTGGCTCCAAACCCCCTCCCACCCCCACCCCCGCACTAAATGATTTAGTTTAATAGAAAGAACATCACACCTAGGGTCTGAAAGACCTGGATTTAAATTCCCTCTCTGGCACTAACTGTGTGAAAAGGGACAAATTATTTAACTTTTATAATCTTAAATCTATAAAATTTAAAAAATAATCTGAATAGGGGGCAGCTGGGTAGCTCAGTGGACTGAGAGCCAGGCCTAGAGACGGGAGGTCCTAGGTTCAAATCTGGCCTCAGACACTTCCCAGCTGTGTGACCCTGGGCAAGTCACTTGACCCCCATTGCCTACCCTTACCACTATTCTGCCTAGGAGCTAATACACAGTATTGACTCCAAGACAGAAGGTAAGGGTTTAAAAAAAATAATGAATAATGAAAGACAGCATGGCATAGTGAATAGAAGCCTGGCTTTGGAGGCAGGAAGACCTGGGTTCAAGTTGTCTCTAATACATCCTAACTGTGATCATAGATAAGTCACTTAGCCTCTTGGTGTTCTACAGACCTCTTCTAGAATATAGATTATAGAAGAGTTGCTGATTTACATCACCAAAGGGAGTTTCCTTGCTAGAAGTCTCATTCACAGATGAAATTCCGTCTTGACTCCATGGACTCACCACCACCCCCGCCCCACTGGCCAATACTCAAAGAACTTCCCACATAGGATTGTGAGGATCAAATAAGATATTCTATCCAAAGCACCTTACAAGTGATATATACATATTGGCCAACATTGTTATTCCCTAACCAATCTTATTTGCATACATTTCTCTCTATGAACATGTGGCATTGTAAACTACACATACTACCAATGGGCACCCACAGAGCCATATTGTCTTCAGCATATGTGGCTCACAACACCAATTGTGAAAGTGTATGCTGGAAAAACTCTTGGATTCAATTCAAAGATGCAACTGTATGAACAGATAAAATCCTCCAGAAAGAATATTGGTTGGTGAAAAACAATGCAGTGCCAAGATTTTGAAGGCTAGATTCCTCAAAGCCATTCATAAGGTCTTCAATAGATTAATTACCTCTTGGGGTAAAGAGCCTTCCTCACCTATTTGCCATGCTCAGATTGGGCTGACATCTTGTGGCCACCAAAAACATGGCACTCCTGAAAATTAACATCCGTACCCAATCAGAGGAGCATCTATGCATGCTAATGATGGCATTAAAAATTGAGTGAATACCAAACAGTGCAGCAAGAAAAGTGTGACATGTAATTATGTCACCTAATTAGAATAGAAAAGAGCCCTTTCTTCTCCTAGGTATGAAACAAGTTGTAATCTGTTCTTCAAATCTTTCCACTGAGAGGATGGGGTCCCTATGAAAAGGGTAGAGATCAACACCTGGTACTGTCAATGGCTGTCAACAACCAGGGGATATCTGATTCCTTGATCACTAGATTCAAGTCCAGGAGAAAGACTCACTGAAAGGAGAATTAACTTACCTGACAAAAGAAAGAGTGACTTTGAGAAGAGGCCGAACCTTTTTAGTGGAGAGAGATTTCAGTTAATTGGGACCAGGAAGGACTATAAAACTTCATAGCAATGCAAAAAAAAAAAAAAAAAAAAAAAAGCAAGAAAAAAGGCTTAAATCCATAAACTGATATGAAAAATTATGACATAATGTCAATAAAAGTCTCAATTCCAAGAGCAGGTCTTGAATTAATGTCTACAACTAATCCAGAGCAGAGAACTCCTATGTCTAAGATGCAGTATCAATTCAAAATTAGTTTTCTAAGGATGGTAGGCCAGTATTATCATCTTCTTTAATAAAGGCTGGATTCATCACCATCTTAATGTGTATGGTTTGTTGCTGAGTAGACATAAGATGGTTTTCGTATTGTCACCTTTATATAATAGAACTTAAAAAGTGAGAAGACATAGTGTACTTCCTGACTATGAGAAAGGAGATGAAGATTCATGTAACTATGAAGGGACTGGACACCTTTCAAAGAGACTTTGCTACTTCTGAATTGCAAAATTGATTTTAAAGCTCATAAGTTTTTAAAAGACTGGCTTAGCTACTGTATGTCAGGCAGATTGGTTATAATTAAGATTTATTTTTAAACCTTTACCTTCTGTCTAAGAAAAAGTACTATGTATTGACTGTATGTAAAGGGTAGGCAATGGGGCATAAGTTTGAGGCTAGATTCAAACCTAGGACTTCTCATCTTCAGTCCTGCCTCTCAACCCACTCAGTCATCTAGCTGCCTTCTATAATTTAGCTTTTGTCCATTGGTTTAGAATCTAAGAGAAAATGGTTTAATTTGAATTTCTATCATAAAGGCAGGCAATTGGATTACAAAGAGAACTGGAATTCTATGTCCTTGTCCCAGATTTTCCATTTTTTTAGCTCTGTTAACTATAGGTAATTCACTTGACATGCTTATGTTTCAGTTTTCTCATCTATAAAATGGGGATGATAATATTTGTACTAATTACCTCATGGGATTGTTGTAAGGATCAGTTAAATATTACATAAATTCTTTGTAATCCTTTATAAACTTCAAAACTAAAAATGCCAGAAGAAAAGACATAAGAAAGAAAGGGAGGCGGGGGGGGGGGGGGGGGGAGAAAAAGGGAAAGTGAGAGAAGGAAGGAAAGAAGAAAATAAGGGGAAAATCGTATTTAGTTGAGCTTTTAGGATGTATTTTACTACGTAGGTCATTGTTCAGAAATTGTACCAATACTGTATTTCAGTTGGTTTTGTATCAGCATATCTGTATGTATGTGTATAGTACAATGATGCATATAATGTATAATCTATGTTAATGTATATACTTCTTAGCCCCTAGGAACTCTGATGAAAAAATAGTAATATGCAAGCCTGAAAATTCTTAGGGAGAATTGATAAACAATGGGAGGGGAAGAGAAGGGAGAGGGTATGCCTAGTATATGTAGCTCAAGAAAGTAAAGGATGGACGTGAGTTAAGAAGACAGAAGAATAAAGCAGTGTTGTTTTCTTTCTAAATTTGTCATCCTGGTCGAGAAAAGACTAGTGTGGTCTTCAATGTGAAGCTTACAATTGCCCAAGCACAAAATGGGATGGTAAGGCAGAAACAAAATGGGTGAGACAAAGTGAATGAGATGTAGTTTACTCAAAAATGTTGTCAGTGCTATATAGCAGAAAAAGGTAGAATGTATAAAAAAATTGGACCAAACCTCTGTGTTTAAAAATGGTATTAATAACATTAATAATAATAATAATAGTAGTAGTAGTAGTAGTAGTAGTAGTAGTAGTAGTAGTAGTAGTAGTAGTAGTAGTAGTAACATAGGACAGATAGATGGTAAAGTAGATTCAGTGCTAATCCTGAAGTCAGAAAGAACTGAGGTCGAATATGACCTCAGATACTTAGCTATAAAACTCTGGGCAAGCCACTTAAACCTGTTTGCCTCAGTTTCCTCATCTGTAAAATGAGCTAGAGAAGGATATGACAAACCACTCCATTATCTTTGACAAGAAAATTCCAAATGGGATGGCCAGGACTCAGAAACAACTGAATAACAAAGAATATATAATTTATATGTTGGCAGACTCCTTTACTATTTTATTTTAACCTCAAAACAACTCTCGGAGGTACTATCACTAATCTACATTTTAAAGATGAGGGAATTAAGATAGGTAGAAGTTAAGTAGCACTCAGAAAGGATCTGTGGTCATATTTGAATTCAGGTCTTCTTACTCCAGCTCTAACACTCTACTATGCCATCTACCTGCCTTGATAGGAAAAAACCTGGAAATTACAATGAGAGGATTTGGGTTTGAATTCCAGATCTGCTTCTTGCCAACAACAAAACTACGGGGAAGTCATTTCAGTTCTCTGGCATTTGGTTTCTTTAACTGAAAAAAATGAAATAATTGACCTATACATTTTCTAGGTCTTACAGGTCTAAAATCTGTAATCCTAAATATGATTATTTCCACTTAAAGATGAAGAAATTAAGAGTAGGTGAGAGGTAATGTGACTTTGCATGAACACACAGGGAGGGAGAAGTATTTCTTTCCACTGATTCTTTGCAAACAAGGAAAATTCAATCAATCAACAAACATTCATTACTTGCTCTATGCTGGGTGCTGTGCACTTGGGTTATGAAGACAAAAATAAAACTCTGTCCTCAGGGAACTTATACCCTAAAAGGGAAGAAAATATGTACATGGAGAGATAAATGAATATATACAGAATAATACAAATGCATCTCAGGTAACCTAGGCTTTATCTGGCAGCAAATGTAAGGTTTCAGTTCTGTTGCATTACAAATACAGCAATTGATTTTAAGAGAACTACTCAATAAATGAACTAGCTGTTGTATTTTTTACCTGGTCCTTCAAGATCCTTCCTGGCACACCTTGATATCCCACAGTTAGGTCCATCACAGCTTTTGTGTAAGTTGCCAACTGAAAAAAAAAATCAGCTGGCCAAACTGAGCCATGGTGTGAATGTGAAGATGGTCCTTTAATATACTCCACAGAGGTTTTATGTGAAGAGGATGAAAAGAAGAAGAGGGCTGGAGACACAGCTGAAACACTCCGTGGTGCCAACCAGAATGCTGAGTGAACAAAGGCTGCCTCGTCTGCCTAGGCCTGGGCTGGGTAACAGGACAGGTGTGCTATCTACATAATGTCCTTGATCTCTAAAAGACAGGAGGAAGAACCAATCAGGTAGACACCTCCTGCCAATGGGCCCATTAGCCAGCTCTGGCGGTGGTTTCAGAAGTAGCAGCTGCTTGCTTTGCGTACTCTAGAGACCAATGGGAACATATGGAGAGATGGGAATCCACATGAGAAATCTCGTATAAGGTACAAATCAAACAGCCCTAATGAATCATTTATGACAATGCCACTCTATTGTGTGTGTGTTTTTAATTGTGGCCAAACACAAAGGTCATCCCGACAATCCAAAACTTCTGGGAGAGGGAAGCCCATTCAAATGGCTTTTTTCTAAACTTTCTTTGTGCCCCTGGGGTTTAGCACAATGTTTGGCACAGAGTAAACTAGCTCTTAATGCTTCTTGCTGTGGATAATGACACAGGAGCTTGCAAGATTACAAGATTCAAACTTCTCTCTCTTTAAATGAATGGTATTCCCCTCTTTGGAAGAAAGGAACAGTAGACACACGATTCTGGAAACTTTCCCCAATCCTTCTGAAGTGTAGGGTTTAAAAACCAAATAAAAAAAGTGATGCAGAAAGAAATAAGCGGAACTAAGATGTTTAGGAGTGTGAGATTGGTCATGCAATCTGATTGAATTCATCAGACAGTCAAATTGGTTGCCTCCTATTTGGGGTGCTGAGTTGATGGACCAAAGGCAGAAGCATGACCCTATTCAGAAGCAGAGTTCATAAGGCTCAAGATCATCAGATTCTGGGAAGCAGATAGTCTGGGAAGACTAAAGAATTCTGTCACAAAACCAGAGAGAAAGCTGTTCACATAAAACAAACAAACAAACAAACCTTCACAATACATCCAGATGAAGGTCTGGGGACAAGGACAATAGTCTTGAATGGCACTTGGTGATGAGGTTGGTTGATGATGGAGGAAGATGGGAAGGAGACTATGAAAGGAAGGTTTCAAATGGGAGAGAGGAATAACAAATACCAGCCCATAAAATGAAAACCAACAAATTGAGCACTCATTTTATGAAGGGACCCAGGTCTGCCTCCATTCCATCCCACCACCCTTCCTGGAAACTATATTTTCATTCCTCCAGTCACCATCACTCACTATATACACATACAGTGTGCATGTGCATGAACACACACACACACACACACACACACATTTTTCAACTCTTTTGTAGGTGTCATTTGAAGGCAACATCATAATGCCAACTACATAATTTTAACACACTTAAAATATTTCTTCACTTTCTTCTTTGTGGTACTTGATGTCAGAAAATCTCAGCTCCTAGAAGTAATCCTTTTCAAAGAGGCAAAGCTCTTGGAATTGGTTGAGAGACATCTTGACCATACGCAAACGCATCTCAACCATCTGGCATCAGCCAAATTAAAACAAGTTGGAAAGTGGGGTTGAGTATGAATATCTACATGCTTATGGAATAGGTAGAGGAATGTTATGACCATTCCTTGATCTTATCTTGCAGTAAGGACCAGGGTACCAGAGTATATGCTACCAATCCAGCAATAGACACAACCTGGCACATGTACCAGCCTGGGTATCCTCAGAGGGTGAACTGAGGTAGCCACAATGATTCTCTTAGTCTTTCCAAGAGCTAGTTGCCACTCACTTCTTTACACTTTTATGGTGGTAGCATGTTGTTTTTTTTCCATTAATGTAGGTCTTGTTATATCATAAAGTAGGAACTTCATTTTAATTTTAGGATAAAGTGTTTTTGAAATTCCTTAGCACATTGCAATTCCCTTACATATATAAGAGGCTTTTTGCTAATTCACATCTATCAATCTCATGGACAAGGAAATAAGTATATTTGTATATAGCCCTCGGATTCAAGTGTTAGAAATGAATAAAAGCAAATGTAGCACCTCCTCTGGGGTACTTTTACACTTTGTAGTCAAATTGATGGGTGAGTTCTCTAGGGAGATGACTATCATAGGTTGCAAGGTATACTCTGTGGGGTTACCCCTCTAAAATCATAGCCCTTAAGACCCCACTGGGATGCTCCCCATGAATAGTCAACCATTATACAAAATTAGCTTTTTGCAAAGACATTTTCTAAGATAGCACAGAAAAAAAAGACTAAAAAGAAAAAATACAGTAGCTATAGCTACAATAGATTCCATTTGTAAACACTGAATACACTATGCCACAAGTACATAAATCACCTGTACAAAGAATGGGTACAAAGTTATATCCTAGTGAGGTAAACATAAGGGGAAAATTTAAGACTAAGGTAACTCGCAGTACAGGAACTATAAGTCTTATATCTCCTGTGGAGTTCACCAAAAGCTCCATTTTTGACACAGCATCTCTTCTAAGTGGTTTGCTCACCTGGATTCCAAAGATCAGCTATTTTCTGTAGTTCCCAAACTCTTGATTTCCAGGTTAGCTCACTCTTGAGTACATAATTGGCTCTCTTCTTGGCTGCTAGGGGTCTTATTTCTTAAATCTGCTTCTAGTCTAGAGTGACTGCCTATATGCATTCATGTCAGTCTGGGGTGTGTGTCTCTGTTCCCTCAACGGTTTCAAACTGACTCTCCAACTGTTAGGTTGGGTTACCTCCTTCTGAGTGAATAGCTCTGCTGCTCGATAAGGGGAGGAGAAGAAGAAAATCCACTTGCTTCCTCTCCATGATTTCCTTTGAAGGCCATATTCTCTCTCTCTCTCTCTCTCTCTCTCTCTCTCTCTCTCTCTCTCTCTCTCTCTCTCTCTCTCTTGCTCTTGCTCTCGCTCTCTCTCTTGCTCTCTCTCTTTTGCTCTCTCTTCCTTCCTTCTTTCCTTTCTCTTTCTTTCTTTCGTCCTTTCCTCCTTTCTTTCCTTCCTTCCTTCCTTCCCTCTTTCTCTTTCTTTCTTTCTTTCTTTCTCTCTCTTTCTCTCTTTCTTTCTTTCTTTCTTTCTTTCTTCCTTCCTTCTTTTCTTTCTTTCTTTCTTTCTTTCTTTCTTTCTTTCTTTCTTTCTTTCTTTCTTTCTTTCTTTCTT
>NC_058133.1:456858623-456887547 GCF_016433145.1 Gracilinanus agilis
CCCCCCCCCCCATTCTTTTCATTCAGAATCAAATACCATTGTCTGAGATTACTGTGTAAGATATATATATATATATATATGTATATATATACTCATATATATATGTATACACACACACACACACACACACACACACACACACACAGTGTTCCAGCTTACACAATTGAAAACATGTCTGTATTGCCTCCTTCAGCCCTAGCCCCTGCACCATAGACTAAAAGATGAAAAGTTCAGCTGTGTCATTGGAGAATGTCTAGGTCACTAATGGCCTCTAGGTCTCAAACCTTTCCTCTGCAAGTATATTATTCCTTGGGGGAAAAAAAAAGAAAAAAAAAAACTTTGACTGCTCTGAGCCATTAGCCCAAGTATTTTATAAGTGTCCAGCAACAGTATTGATCTAAAGGACTCAGTGTGGGAGCTGTCTAGGCAAGAAGTATAAAATACATGGAAAAAAAAAAAAAACAATCTCCCTTCTCTGATTGTCCATAGAGTTGTGGCCATGATGATCAGAGCATTTTAGATTTAGAAATCACCTTAGTAGTCACCTAGTCCAATCTGTATCTAAAAGGACCCCCCAGTATAATATATTTGTCTCAAAAACTTGAAATGAGGTGAGTCCCCAACCTCTCATGGCAGCCTACTCTTCTTTTGGACAGCTTTACTTTTGAGGAAATGTTTCTTCACTTCAAATCCAAATTTACCTCTGTGTAATTTCTATAAGATTTGATCTTTTGCATTCATTATATTTAAAATTTTTGTAATTATTTGTGTATGTCTCATCTCTTTCACTAGTCTGTAAGATCCTTGAAATTAGGACAGTATCTTGTTTATTCCTGCATTCCAAACATTTCACATACTTCCTTATACATACTGGGCACAAAATAAGTATTTATTGGTTTTAATGAACTGAATTATAGAATATGTTCTCACAAAGTGAAATGAACTCATGAAATCTGTGACTGAAAGATCCCTTTGTGATCAAGTCCAAAGTAAGCATTATGCATATTTTTTTAAGTGAGGCCCCGAGAGGAAAAGCTACTTGTTCAAGATCAAAAAAACTAGACAGTTGTATGAATGAAAATACATCAAACGACTCCTGACTCCCCTTCTTATTGTTCATCTTTCATTTTCAAAGAGTACGAATAACTTCATTGGGTGATATCTTGATGTGTCATGAATTAGATTTAGGTGGAACAGAGTTGGACAAAGTCACCTCTCTTCTAGAACCATCAAAGGCCAATGTCAAGACAAAAGTCAAGATGGCTAACAATGGTCAGGGATGCAGTGGATGACCTTGGCATCTTTAATGTCTAGCCAAGTCCTAAGTAGTCCACATAACCTGCCTCAGCTGCCTTCAGGGCCATTTTGTGGGGTACGAATTGTTCTCATCCTCCCATTCTGACAGAAGAAGTCTTCACAAGGTTAGAGTAGACATCTTCCAAACTTATCATTGGGTTTGAAGCCTATCAGTTGCCCTCAACCTGGGTTAGCCCCTATGCCAAGATAGTTTTACTGAGGTGTGGTCATTGTGCATTGGAGTGACAGGTCAGATTTAGGTAAAAGGTAAACTCCAAAGTTAGTCCTGAAAAGGGCTCAGTTAGCCCTCACACCAGAGGTGCCAGCCCTCCCTGAACTCCCCATACACCAGTGTGTTGTCCACTGCACTCTCCTATCTCAGTATTTGCTATATGCTTCTATTTGCCTGGGAATAAAACATTTGAGGAATAGGAATGAAATCATAAACTACTTTGTTTTGTTCCTATAAGGGGCAAAGCTAGATATTTTAAACTTAGGGGAGGCATGATTCCTGTTGGATCATCCCATATCACCCACAATACCTTGCCTATTACCATTGGACAAACCTATGTTTGCCTTATTCTTCCATTGTGACACTGAATAGACTAGTCCCCATTCATCCATCCCCATTAGCTTCACCTAAGATAAAAGGATGGGTCTGAGGGACTAGCAATTTCACAGTATACAAAAGGATATTCTCAAAAAATCTGTTTCATTTCCCATTCATCTCCAAACCTATTGCACACAAATGTTGACTGTTTTAACAACAAACAAATCAACACACTAACAAAAAGAATGCAAGACGCTCTTCAGCCTGGCCTCCACAGTTCTGGCTCTATTCTTCCTCTGGCATTGATTTTTTTGGCCACACAGTCCAGCTTATTTGAAAAGCATGAAATTTGCTCACTCTATACATACCACTGGGGATCATTTTCTATAGCCATTCCCAGGGATATCTTCTCTTCTGAAAAACAAAGGCTACTGCCTGGATTCTGGTTCTTTTCACAACTTATTTTAAGATGACATTAGACACAGGAGTTTTAGGTCCTGGCGCAGACCTTTTTGGTGTCAGGAACTATAAGCATAGACGGTTCTCCCACTGGGAGGAGATGTTTGAACAATCTGTAGATTGCCAAGGGCTTATAATTGAAAAGACAAGAATGATAATTATGGATATCCAATGTCTTCAAAACACCTCTCTTCTGGGAAATATGGAACCTTTATTATTGTCATCATTGACAGTAATTCATTGTGACCACTTTTTGAATAAGATGATGAGAATTTTACACAGAGTGGGAGTGGTCCCATCTCAGATTTCGCTTACTAATTCTGATGAGATTGTTAAGGAAGCTAGGAAATGGGTGGGGGGAGGCTGGATAATCAAAGATCTTACTATTAGAAGGGGACCACATTTCCTACTTGGTCTTTCCCAGAGATTAAAAATTAAATACAGTCAATACATGTTAAGTCAAAGCTAAGTTTTGGTACAAAGACCTATTTTCTCATCTGTAAAATGAAGTTAGACTAGGTCCTTTCCAACTTTAAAATCTTATGCTCCAATGAATGAATCACTCCCTTCTATAAATTTACATTTAATTTTTACCTAAATTTCTCATATCTTCTTTTGTATCAGATTTCTGTAGATGTGTGTTATTTTAATAAATTTGAAAACTATTTAATACTTCCTTTAAGGCACTCTGCTAGGAGCTGAAGATTGAATAATCTTTGTGCTCAAGGAATTTATATTCTACTAGAGTTATAAAATACACAATAGATGAATAGAGATGAATTAATACAAAACTCTTTGGATTGTGGGATTTTTAAGAATAATGTTTATGTCATATCTTCCCATATAATTCCATAGCCTATATTTGGAAGGTTACTGTGATGATGAATAAAGCTATAAGAAAATTGATTGTCACATTCTTTCCAATAGCAATGGTAGTCCTAATCTGATTATGATTCCAGAACTGGAAAGGATAGAGCAGGGGAGGTAGGTGATAGAGAAGAGTAGAATGAAGCATTGGTAGAACGTCTCCCCTTACTAGGAAAAGTATAGATTCTTAGAAGTATTGAAATACTGTCTTCCCATTCTAGTAGGTCATTGATAATGGCAATAGCTTATATCGATACACACTTTGCACATTTCAAAGGACCCTAATATTTTCTTAGATCCTTATAGCAACTCTAGAGGCAGGTAGGATAAGACTCTGCATCCCTCTCCAGGCTCTTCTCTTGACTCTCCAGACTTTTTCATGCATAAAGGCTTCTTTCCTTGGGAAATTTTTATCAACCCCTGTATTTCTCACATTGAACATACTGTTGCCCCTACTCCATGCCAGCCATGTCATTGTTTATCTCCAAGCTCTACTCTTGATTCTTAGCACTTTCTCTAACATAAGTCCTCAGGAGTACTTTCTCACCCCTTTCACTTTTAATTTCCTTTTACATGTTGTCTTCATCATTAGAAGGTAAGCTTCTTGAGGGCAGGAACTATCCTTTTTTCTCCTTGTATTTGTGTTTCTAGCACTTAGTACAACACCTGGAACATCATACATGCTCCTTGACTTGTTTGTTTGACAAATGATTCCCATTTTAGAGATGAGGAAATGGAGATCCAATGTCAAGCCCAAAGTTCTTGGTTAGTAAGTAGCAGAGCTATGCCCAATTGAATATATCTTTTCCCCAGATGGAATGTAAATTCCTTGAGGGTAAGGATTTTTTTTTCTTTGTACTCTCAGGGTCCATCATAGTCTTCCAATAGCAGATATTTAAGAAATGTTCTTGATTGAATGTCTGACCCTAAGTATTCTGGTTCCTTGATCACCCAATACTCTTTCCATAATTTCATACTAAATCTTATTGGTGGATTATCCAGCAAGTGATTATGGGAAAGGTTGATTAAGCTTTTTCTCTTTTCTTTTTCTTCTACTTCCCCTCTCGGAAGAGTTGTTCCTTTGAAGATGATGAGTAGTGTTTTGTTTTTTTTTAAGCAGTCACCATTAGGCTTGGGTGTTTCTTTTACCAAGTCAACAAGCATTTACTAAGGACCTATCAAATTTTAAGCACTGAAAATGCAAAAGGCAAAAACAATGCCTACCCTTGGGGCAGATGTCAGTAGGTGCCAAGTCCCCACTAATGTAATTGATCTTCTGATTTACTCCTAGGTTGTTAGAGGGACACTGGATAGGTGCTTCTGGTTAGGTGTGGGATGACAAATTCCATGGTAGATAAGGACTCATCCTTTGTAAAGCAAAACAAACCAAAAGAAACACCCTGGTTTGGGCACATTGCTCCTCCACACATGCATCAGTCAGCAAAGCCTCATGCCCAGTATATCAGTAAATCTATTCTGTACATTCTCAAGGGCTATTAGGCATTATTATTAGCATACAGTCTCACTAGGCATATTGGTAATGTATTATTTCTCTCTGCATTACAAAGAGGAGCTGACAGATGACCCACACACATATTGATGCCCCCTAAGATTAGTTTTCTTTATTACTAGTTAGAGAATTTAGTGCTGTGAAATCTGCAAATAACATCTTCAGGCATTTGGGGTTTTCTCAGTCTCCCCCTCTGGGCTCTCTACAGCTGGTGGTATTCGGTCACAGTTCACATTCCTAATCCTGCTGGAGTTGAATGCATTGCTTGTTGCTGACATGCTCTGCAGAGGTCAAGGCTGTCAATGTCATCGGAGTAAATTTTGTGGCTGTTCAGGCTGGCAGATGGTTAAAGGCAGCCAAAGGCTGCCCAGGAGCCTCAACTTTGGCTCTGTAACAGTCTCCACCTACCGTTTCCAAATTGATGTTGCTCTGTTCCTTCAAGGCTGTGGAGAAAAAAATACTTTATTATTTATCATTTATTAATATTGCTTAAACCTAGTTTTATGTGGCTAGAAATCATCTAACCCAAAAGCTTATTGTACTTACTGTAGAGGTCAAGCTGACCTCATAGATGCTCCAGGGAAGCCAGATGGCTGTAAAGAATGCTTCATTCCACCTTGTGCTGGTTTCTGGTCCACTCAGGTCTTGCTTGGGGTCCACCCAAAGCTTATGTTTGGGGTCCACCCAAAGCCTCTGTTTTGCATCTTTGGATTCCCCAAATTAGATTAATTTATCTGCTCATTTACATTTCAAACTGCCCTGTTCTGGAGATTAGTTACTGCCTATGTAAGGCCAATTAGCGAAATGTCCTTAAGCCCTCATCTGAACTCTATGTAATGTAACCCTCACAGAGTCTCAGAAGGACCCACACTTTGTTGCAGCTCTCTCCTTTACCAATAACCTTTACAAATACATTTCTTTCTAAAACTATTTCAGGTTTTGGGGGTCATTCTCATGACAAACAAGGACTGTGTGTATGTATAAATAGGTTGGTTGCTTGGTAGGCTATCTGGATTGACTAGGTAACCATTATATTTACTATATGTAGACTCAAGATTCAGGACCATAGATTTAGAATTGTAAGACGCCTTTTTCTATATAGATCAGGAAACTGAATGCAAGGTGAAATGACTGGCCAAGGTTACATAGAGAATAAAAATAAGAGTCAGGGCATGAGGCAGATAGACCTTTAAGATCTGAATTTAACTCTCGGTCCACTATACTACAGGGATCCCCCGAGTTCAGGGTATTTTCAGGGGGTGACAAGATGTACTGGCAATTGAGAGAAAAAATTTTTAATATATTTTTTATATTTTTTTCATTTCTGTATTACCTTTTTACCAATGTATCTCTTTCCCCTTTTACTCTCACAGAGAAATCCCTGATAATGAAGAATACAAGTGAGGAAAAAGAGGAAAAAATTGACTAACCAACATATTGAAAAAAAAGTCTGATATTATGTGACATTTTCCTTACCCGATATTTTACTGTGAGTGAGGGTGGGAATGGAAGGATTGCAAAATACATTAAGCCCAAACTTGGTCTTTTTAATTTCACATGATTCAGTTTCAATCATTTTGTTGTTGTTCTGTGAGGTTTCCTTCACATTGTTTCTATCATGTTTATTATTTTCCTAGTTCTGCTAATTTAACTTTGCATTCATTCATGAATATCTTCCAAATGCTTACCTGTATTCAATATAATTATCATAGTCATCAGTTCTTACTGAATAATAATATTCCATTATATTAGTATAGGACAATTTATTTAGCCATTCCCCAATTGATGGACTTCTATTTTGATCTTATTGGGGGTATATCTCAAGCAGATGAATCTCAGGGTCAAAGGCAATGGACATTTTAGTGACATTTCCTGTATCCTGCCTGTGCTTCTGACTTTCTGGACTTTGACACATTGCCTCAGCTGTGGTCTCATTCTGGAAACTTCCTCTTCGCTGGGCATCCTTTCCCTAGATATTCCTTCCAGTGCCTCCGTTTTATGGAAGCATAATTTCAGATTGCTTTCCAGAATGATTAGACCAATTTGCAGTTTCATCAATGATGCATGAGTGTGCCTCTGATACCATAATTACTATAGCCTTGATTATTGCAGCCTTTCTTTAATAGTTTTATACAAATAATTTTCTTAATCTTAATAAATGTTTTTTGTTTTTACATGATAAAAAATTTTCCCAATATCCTTCTTCAATCCCCCTGAGAAAGATGTCCAATATAACAAATAATATTTTAAAGAAAAAAAGAGAAAGTCAAAATCAATAAAAGATCAATATATTAAACAAATATGAGAATCTATAAAATGTTCCTCACCTGCAGTTGTCCCAATTGTGCAAAGGGTTTGGGAGGAAGGGATGTCTTTTCAAATCTCTTCTTTAGGGTCATGCTTATTCTTTGTAATTCTGTAATATTCACTTTCATTTTGTGGGTATCGTTTAAGTTTACATTTTTGTTTTCATTATGTAAATTGCTTTCTTTACTCTTCATTAGTCCATGTAAGTTTTTTGTCCTTCTCTGTATTCATCATATTCACTGGTTGTTATAGCACAGCAGAACTCCATTTTGTTCATTTACCCCAATTTGTTTAGTCACGACCCAATCGGTGGGCATCTACTTTGTTTCAAGTTTTTACTACCACAAAAAGTACTGCTATAAATATCTTGGTTCATACGATGACTTTTTTTTTTTTATCAATGACCTCCTGTGCTCAGTAGTAGAATTTCTGGGTCAAAGAGTATAGATATTTTAGCCACTTTTATGTGCATAGTTCCAAATTGCTTTTCAAAATGGCTGTACTGATACACAACTCCATCTGTCAGACAAATGTTAATCTATTTTCTGGTCTCTTGAGAGAATGATTGTTTCAGATCAAAATGACCCTTACTAGTTCCTCAACCGTATACCTGGTGGCAAAAAAAGACATGGCTGTGGTAAACAAAAAGGCACACTACCCCAAAAATGATTGAACCCCAAAGGAAATATAGCTAGAAAGGAAAGCATATCATGGTGGGGACTTCAGTATTTTAACCATTCGAATAAAAATTAATAGTGAGGCTTTTCAGGGTAAGATATTGCTATTTTTAACATGCTAATGTGCATTTGAGCTATATTGCTCTCTGAAAAAGGGATAGACAGACCCCTGCTGTGGGATGTAACCTGCAGTCTGGATGAAGCCGCTAATGATTCTTTGATGCCAAGGGTCACAGATTTGAAGAGCTAAGTGAGGTTTTTAGTGAAATCATAGAACTACAGAATCTCAGAACTATAAGGGACCTGAGAGGTCACCTAGTCCAACCTGTTCCTGAATAAGAATAGCCTCTATAATATCTCTAAGTGGGCATACATCTTTTGTTTGAATGTTAGAAGTGAAGGGGAGTTACTTCCAAGGTAGCCCATTACGTTTATACTGTTCTAATTGCTAGGAAATCTTTCCCTCTCCCCAAATACATATGGGGGAGGGCTGGCTATCCTTCTTTACTGGAGCAAGATGCAGAAAGGCAAAGTCGTTGATAATATTGCCGTTGGGTCAACTTGGATTGGATTGAAGAACTTGCACAATGAGTCTTGAAAGTAGAGAAAGACAAAGTGATGAAAATAACAGGGATCACTGCTGCTGGGTTCTGTGCTGCACAGAGTTGAAGGGACTTTAAGACTCTGCCTTGCCAATGATGGTAGAATCTAAAGGAAAGCCAGATGCTTGAGCTATGGACTTTCAAGGAGAAAGGGAGAGTCTATTTTCTTGCTACTGTTTATCTTAGACTCATGCCAGTGAGATTTAGCCACATGGCCATTAGTCTCTGAGGCATTTTAAGCAGCACTGAATCTCAAAGCTGAAAGTGGAAAGGCAAGACTAAAGCTCACTGAACTTCCATATCCTGGAGCAGCATTCCCTAGAAACGTGGACCCGGATAGTCTGCTATCCTATTTGTTCATGAGCTTGTGGCTAGGGGAATCATTTAAAGTTTCCATAGAACTCTCAGATCTCAATATAGACATTGGGTCATGAGTTAGCTTCATGCATCCAGCTCTCTTTATCAAGGGGATAGGAAATCTAAAAATAAGATACTGAATTTCCAGATTAGCTATCACCCTTGATCCCAAGCTGTGGCTGTATATCTAGAGAGAGAGATAAACTCCAGCCAAAAGAGAAGTTTCTGCTTTGGGGATGGGCTAAATACAGGATTTGAATAGAACTATTAAACCTAAGCTCCCAGTGAGTAAGGAGCCTGATTTTACTAATCTTTTCTTTAATTTAATTTAAATTTCCTTAGATAACAATCCTTTTCTGCCTAGATTTTTGTTGGAAAATACTGAAGGAAGGCTAGGAATGACCAGTGTGTAAGATATAAGCTAATCTTGATCAGTATAGCTAACCCAAGATCAGAGATTTCCAGGGATCTGTGAACTTTGAGGTGGTGGTGGGGGGGGGGGGTTTAATATTTCATCTTTTTTCAGTATAATTAGTTTTCTTTGTAATCCTTTGTATGTTATTTTATGCATTTAGAAACATTCTGAAATGGGATCCATAAAGCTTCACCAGATTGCAAGAAGTATCCTAGACACATAAAAGAGGTTAAGGACTCCTGTTTTAAATGATGTTAGAGTCTGAAATACATAAATTAGGGGGTGGGGCTAGGAGGTGATTGACAGTCAGGCAGCATAAACCCAAGTCTTGCTCGAACTTACTGTAACTGACACCTAGTTGGAAACTCCCACAGCACCACCTAGCGGTTACATTTATATCGAACTTAAATGTGCCAGCAATTTGCACCCTTATTACTAGTTACTCTCCACCTGTAAATACAGGAAAATCTAATTACTCATCTACATGGTGTTCTTTCAAATACTTGAAGACACTTTTCATGTCACCCCTAAGTCTTCTCTTCTCCCAGCTAAACATCCCCAGTTCCCTCAATTGATCCTAAAACATTTACCCCAGAGTCCTGCACTATTCCAGTTGCCTTCTTTTAAATAGTATTGCTATCCATTTTAAAATATTGTGTCCCAAACACAACATAATACATGGTTTTAAAAATGAGATTATCACCCTCCCCTCCCAGGCCTGGATACTATGTTCCTCTTTTGGTAGCTGAATATTATGTTAATTTTTACAAAGGGAAAGAACTCAGAATGAGCTGATGAAGAAGTAGACTAAAGTGGCTAAGTATAAGCCAGTTATACAGTCCTAAGGGAAGATCCCAGAAGGCAATGCCTAAAGGAAGATGCCTTATGGCTACAGTTAGAATATGAAATTCTCTCTGGATCTGGATCCCAGATTCATAGAAACTAATAATTTTAAGAAAACCCAGAGATGATCTGGTCTAAACCATATGGTCATAAAAATTATAACTAAATAACTCATGTGATGGAAATAATGGGTATCTGTCCTTCCCTGTAAACCCTTATATACTCAATTAATCCATAATAATTTGTCAAGAAATTACTAGTTGTCTAGAACTTTGCTAAGTATGGAGTATGCAAAGACAAAAAGTGAACAAAAATTTCTTCTGTTATTAAGCTTACATTCAATTAAGGGATGAGGGAAGTTTCCCCTCACATGGGAAACCAATGTAGGACTACACACACATTCTCTGCAATTTATAGTCTCTTAGGAAAGTGCTTAGAGAATCCTGCAGAGTTACACAATATATAACATGGTTATTGAGTATGGGTTCAAATATCATCTTTATGCAGATGATAATTAGATTTATAGATCTACACCTACTCTCTCTGTCTTTGTCTGTCTCTGTATCTATTATCTCTCTCTGTCTATTTATCTATCTATCTCCAGTTTCTAATCACTTGAAATTGGATATTTCAAACTGGATACCACCAAGATATTTTAAATTCAACATTTCCAATATAGTATCTATTACCTTTCCTGAAAACACTTCCCTATACGAAAAATTTATTATTTCTGTTGAGAATATAACCAATCCTCTAATATCTCAGATTTATAACTCTGGCATTGTCTTGGGTTTTTCACTCTCTTTCACCCCACATCTCTAATCAGCTGACAAATCTTGCTGTTTTTACCTCCATAACCTCTATCTTAATGCAGCCTCTGCTCTCCATTCTTACAGCCATTTTGACTGAGTTCAAATGCTTGTGATCTCAATCTTTCTGCTTCATGTCTTCCTCCACTCTAAACCTCCCTCCGAAATGCTACCAAAGAGAGTTCCATAATCTACATCCAGCCATATCAGTCCCCTACTCAATAAACTTCGGTGGCTGTCTATTGCTTCTACTATCAAATATATACACCTCTTGTTGGCTTTTAAAACCCTTCACAACCTCACTCCGACCTGTCTTTCTAGCTTTATTATCCATTACTTTCTTTCCTGCTCTCTGTGGTCTAACCAGACCTTTTTGCTGCTTCTCACACATGGCATCCTATAGATTGTCTCCATGCATTAGAACAAGTTAATTCCTATTCATTTCTCAATTCTTCCTCATAGAATTCCTATTTCCTTTGATCTGCAGCTCAGTCACTTCCTACAACATGACTTTCCTGATTTCTCTTACTTGCTAGTGTCTTCCCTTGTCTTCTTGCACTATGTTGTACTTAATCATCTCATATTCATTTTGTCTTTATTCTATACATAATGAGTCAAAGTTTCAAAAGCAGGGGCAAATGGAAAATAATTTCAAAAAATATTTTAACAATCTTTCCACCATTAAGAAAAATAAAACCACTACATATGTACCTTAATATTAGAGTTACATGTGAGCTTTTATAAAGAAGGTAGAAATTGCATTAAAGGGAACAAATACAAACAAGGCAGCCATTTGGGCAAAGATATAGATATAGATATAGATATAGAAATTTATCCTAGAGATAACAGTTTTATGATGTTGTTGAAGAAACAGGAAAAAAGAGGGATTTAAAAGTAAGAACATAACAATGTATTGGGGGGAAATCTTAATATAGAAAAAAGTGACCAAGAGAAATCAATAACTACTTACTTATATGACTGATCTCCCATCTATATAAAAATCTTTATTCTATTCTTCTATACATAAGTAGAAAGTATCCTTAATAAGGATATTAGCAGGCAATAAACAAGCTTTTACAAACATTATTTAACAATGGACCATAGCTTTATCATTCCACAATTAAGTGGAAATATAGATAATATGAACAGGTAGTGGCACAATGGCTAGAGCATTTGATCTAGAATCAGAAAGATTTGAGTTGAAATCTAACCTTACACACATTATTTTTTTGTATTTGGAAAAAACAATTAATTAATTAATTAAGAATATTTTTCCATGGTTACATGATTCATGTTCTTTATCTCCTCTCCTCCCACCCCCTCCCATAGTCAATGAGCAATTGCATTGGGTTTTACATGTGTCATTGATCAAGACCTATTTCCATATTATTAATATTTGCATTAGGGTGATCTCTTAGAGTCTACATCCCCAATCATATCCCCATCAACCCATGTGATCAAGCACTTGTTTTTCTTCTGTGTTTCTACTCTCACAGTTCCTTCTCTGGATATGGATAATGTTCTTTATCATAAGATCCCTCTGAATTGTCCTGGATTATTGCATTGCTGCTAGTAAAGAAATCCATTATATTCGATTGTTACACACTTATTTCTTATATAACTCTGGGTAAATCACTCAGCCTCTGTTTGCCTCAGTTTCCTCATTTGTAAAATGGGGATAATAACAGCACTGACCTAACAGTGTTGTTAAGAGAATAAGAAGATGATAATAATTATAAAATACTTTATATAGTGCCTCACTTATAGTAAGTGCTGTATAAATGTTAGCTATTTTTATATTGTATTTATTATCTGTTGATTATAAAAAAACACTTGATTCAGTAGAATAGAATGACACCACCCAGCATCTTTTATACAGTGTTTCTTATCCATACAACAAAATCAGTGAAGATTCATTGAAACTATTCCAATGGTCACTTTTCTTAAGCATCAGCAGAGGGATAAAAAAAACATATATATATACTTGCCAAAAGTATTTGCCAACTTGATGGAGGACATCCAGCACATAGTACAGGAGGTTAAAGAGGGATAGCCTGTAGATGGTTATATCCTCCAGATGCTCCTGCTTTATGGGTGACATTGTGCTAATTCTGTCAAGTCCTAGAATATTGTAGATCCTAATGAAAGAGATCTATAATCACACAAAAGATTTCTGTCTTTTTATCCACACAGAAAGATCCAAGTAGATGAGGAATGTCTACTTGCTCAGGTTTCTAAATGCATTTGTATGGAAATCTTCTAGAGCTTGTCTATCAGCATGAATATCTAGGATAGACAATACAGACGGACAATGAATTGGGCCCAGATTTGGAAAGGAATACTAGACAGAGCTGAATCACTTTCAGGAAATTGAAACACTCCTTTATTCTCCATGCTTGCCATCAAAGCATAGGTCTATCTTTTCAATACCAAAATTCTACTGCTGTTGATCTACGGCCATAAGATAAGGAATAAAACTACTTCCAAATAATTAAAAATTAATAACCCACCAAGGGCAATGGAGAGGCAAATCGTAGAGGTGAGCAGGCTGCAACATATAATCAATGATAACTCTAAAGAAGATCAGTAGTAAAAGATATTAATATATAATATTATATATTCTCATATAACATATAATATTCCTATATAATAGGAAGAGAAGATGGGCTGGTTATGTGGCAAGATTGAGTATAAAAGGCATACAGTCACAGTGTAATCAGGCAGGAGAAAATGAAGAAGGTGTCTATTATATTAGGTAGGGTCCCCTGAATTATACTTATGGTACATTGTGTAATGCAAAAGATGCAAGAGAGGCTTTTGCACTTGCAGGGGGCCAACTGAAAACTTCTGGCAGTTAGAAGCCTTAGAATTCTGAGAGAAGTCAGTTGGTCCCTGAGGCTTGAACAGAGCGGAAGGACTAACTAGAGCTCTGCTTGGCTTTTGGTTTTGCTTTTGGCCTGTGCTTTGTCTCTGGACAATTTGAACCTAGCTAATTTCTCCAGACCTCTCCCTGACCTTCTCCATATTATTTCCCTGTTTTCCCTGCCTGTTTTCCTGGGGCTCTGGGAGGCAGGGTGGCTTTTGGGTTTTTAGTGAATAGACTTTGTGGGTTTAGTTTTCCCCAATAGACTAGTAGGACATCCTTGAATTCAAACTATCCCTTTAGTATTCCCTCTACTTTAAGAGCCAACATATCTTCCCTGGCTGAGAGAAGCAGGTCCTTCTCTCAGTCTAACCCATTCCTGTGACCCTCCCCCATCTTGAGTTTCTCCCTAGCGGATGTCAGAAACCCCAAACCCCTCTGTCCTTCCTGACCAACCCTGAACATTAATAAATCCCTTTGTTACCTAATCAAACCCTCTGGAGATTCATTGTGTTGAAGAATTAGGCAAGGATTGAAGGGGAAGAAATTATTCTCTTTATTCCTGAGGGAAACTGGAGGTATCCATCTTGGGAGGAAGTCGTTGCCCAATGCTTCCTCCTGAATCCCTTCAGTTTCACTGACAGGGAGGAGCCTTGTGATTCCTTCTTTGAGGACTTGAGAAACTGACAAGAAAGCCCTCAAGTCAGATTCTAACCATTTCTGACTGGCCCTATTCCTTGTGTCTGTAGAAGTACCTTTCCTGCCTGGAAGGGTTCAGCCTATTACCCCCAATATCCTCTGTCTCTAGCCTGGGTGTTTAGTCTGTGTCAGCTGCCTCTCCTGAACACCTCACCTGTACCCTTACCATCCTAATAATGCATTGTCCATTCCTCCCTAAACTCAGCCTACCCTTTCATTCCTTTCCTATCACCTCAATCACCTTTTACCCCTCTGTCACTTAGGAAGGGAAGGAGACCACTCCCCAATTTTAGTGTCTCCCCTTTTTATCCATAACAATTGGTAAGAATGTATATGTTTGTGTATATAGATATGTGTAATTAATCGGGCAGTAGTGCACAGTGCTGGCAGGAAGAATCATCTTCCCGAGTTCAAATATGATCTCAGAGACATACTAGCTGTGTGACCCTGGCCAAGTCACTAACTCTGCTTGCCTCAGTTCCTCATCTGTATAAATGAGCTGTAGAAAAAAAATTGCAAACCTCTCCAGGATCTCTGCCAAGAATACCCCAAAGGAGGTCACAAAGAGATACAGTTGAAACAAATGAACAATAAACATGTATAATTAATTCAGATAAATACACACAATATTATATGCACAAACTATATTATATGCATTTACTGTATGCATATATTATCTTCCCCAATAAGCTATTAACTCCTTAGATGAGAGATCTTTTTTTGTCTTTATTTCCCAAGTGTCAAGCTCATAGTAGATTCTTATTAAATGCTTATTGATTTATTCATTCATTATTTCAGTCCCAGATAATAAAGACTTACAGGAACCCCTGAGCAAGTATAATGGGATAAAGCTCTCAACAATCCACCAGATCCTACTCAAAAGAAATTTGAAGTTAGGGTTGCTATGCAGGCAGTGGTCAGTCATTCTGATGTCATTTTTTCACACAATGCCCTGCATAGTTTCCCCAACATTCATTACCTTTTATTTTAGACTACATATGCAAGTTAATGGGTTTTGAAATTTCCTGAGCAAGAAGAACCCCCCTCTCACTAGTCCTGCACTGTCCAATTATTTATTTTGCTATCTGAGAAGGATGCTTATCATGGGAGAAAGCTGGGAAAAAAGTCCAGAACCAAAGAGATATAGGATATTATATTTATAGTGTCCCTGGATTAAAGAATATGTGGTAGGATTAAGGTGAAAGAAGATTGAAAAAGGTAGGAAAGTCTAGATTATGAAGGGTTTTGAATACCAAACAGAGGATTTTGTATTTGATCTTGGAGGCAATAGAGGGGGTCACTGGAGTTTATTGGGGATGAATCGGCACTTTAGGAAAATCACTTGGTTGTGGCGTAAGGAAGATTATTACTTAGTTATTAGCTTAATATTAGTATTAGACTTGGCAGGAAGGGCTTGGAGAATTCCAAGATGGAATGGGGAAGCAGGAAGTGGCTCTTGCTCTCTGAGAAGGACTCCATGGTGAGAGTTACAAGCAGTAACTGATTCCCTGGGAGATCTCAGAGCTTGTGGAGTTGCATCCTAATTCCCTGGGATCCTGGAGAGTGGTGAAGGTTGGAAGCAGAGGACATCTATCCTGCACAACAGCACTGAGTAGGGAGTGATCTGTGATCTGGTGGACAGCTTGCAGACTCCTCTCCCTACTGGGCTGCTTTGGACCATCATTTCCAGAGGAATTGGTTCCTGGCATCCTGAAAACATCTCTGGACTCTACTGTGAGGATTCCCACTCCAGTCCTATTATTCTCTGGGCCCTGCCTGGCTTAGGTCTTAGATTAGTGTAGATAAGTCCCTCCCTTGACCCTGTGGTTTGCCCTTAGCTTGTAAATGTAGAATCCCTTATTCCCATCATTTATTATTGTTTCTCTCAATTAAACTGTTATAAACTTTTACCTTTTGCCTGCTGGTTCCATAGGCCCTTGCCTAGGTGGGCTGAGTGACTGTTGGGCCTAACTGCCATTTCTGTTGACAGTTGACTCCTTGGCAGTAAACCCTGGTCTCCCTACCTTGTTTGGTCCTGTTCATCTGTCATTCCTGTCTCTCTCACCCCAGTGTGAACCCACAAATAATAATAGTTAACATCCCTGGTAACCCTCTATTACAGTTGGAGTAGAGAAAGTCTTGAGACCCACCTTCAGGCTACTGTAATAATCCGAGTAGGAGGAGAGAAGGATATATGCTGGAGACATATTAGAAAGACAAAAAAAGAAAAAAAATGACAGACTTTAACCACCTGGCCACTGTGCTGGCTCTGGTCACAATCTCTTGCCTGAATTTTTGTAATAGTCTCCTAATTGATCTTCTTGACCCAAACCTGTGCCTTCTCCAATCCATCCACACATTTGGCAAATTAAAATTCCTAAAATGCAATTTTGAATAGGTAATTCCCCTGCTCACAACACCCTGGTAGTTTCTTATTGCCTCTAGACTAAGATACAAAGTCTTTCATTTCGTATCTGAAGTCCTTTACTAGGGATGGGATGAAAAAAAGAATTCAAGTCTCTAAAATGAGTCCAGGAAAGAAGCATATTATTATTATCATCATTTGGTTGTTTTTCAGTTGTGTCTGATTCTTTGTGGCCCAATTTAGGATATTCTTGGCAAAGATATGGGAGTGGCTTGCCATGTCCTTCTCCAGCTCATTTTACATATAAATAAACTGAGGCAAACAGGATTAAGTGACTTGCCTAGGGTCACATTGCTAAGTATATATCTGAGTCCATATTTTAGCTCAGGAAGATGGGAGAATGTGATACATAATCTTGGGGAATATTTTGTGATAACTATCACTGTAGTGAAGAACTATTTCAAAAAATTTTGACCCACTCTTTGATATCAATTGATGATCTTGGGTGGGGGAGATGGGTAGTACACCAGTGAGGACTTTAAGCTATCATGCCAGAAAAACAACCCTTCACCCCTTTAAGGCTACCTTGATCGAGACTCTGAGGGAAGATTTAGAAGTTATATTCTGGGTAACCTACCTGTTAGTGTAAGTGGATGCTGAGAGTATAACTCTAGGCATATGCTACAAAAGTTTCTTAAGGGCAGGGACTATTTCTGTCATCTTATCCCAAAACCATGATATTAACTGACACAAAGTAGGCATTTGACAAAGGTTTCTTGATCCATTTAATATTACCTGTCTACTGTCTAATTTCTTTTAGCAATGGTCTTATTTCTTTCATACCCTAAAGTCATGCTCCTTTCCCGAAAGCATGACTGTAATAAAATTGGTAAAGGACTATGAATAGTTTTGGAACCATATAATGTATCAGATCTCTAGCCCTGCTGCTCTCTGGATATTTACTTTGAGCCTCTCATTCAATCCAATAAGCAAAGCCATTCTGGTCATGTGGAAGGCTTCGAGTCACTTGCCACTCAACAGCTTCCCAAACTCTAAGGTATTAGACATAGGGTCCTCAGCCAAACCACATGCCAGAGCCCATGATAAACCATCTGCTCAGAATCTGTCCTTCCCTAGCACTGGGCCAAGAGCTCCAGATGGGGCTATAAAGGGAGGCTAGTTTGGATAACGACGGCAAAGGGATAACCACCGGCATGATTTCAAATGATCAAGGCTGGGCCAAAAGGAAACCACTGAGATATCTTCCCGTCTGTCCTCCTGGAAATCCTAGGTGACTCCAGGAAAACTGCAGGAAAGCATACCCAAGCTCAGCAATACTCATAAGTAATTTTTGTGGATCAAATGGAAACAGGTGTTACTTAAGAGAGCCAACAAAACCTACTAGAAGATAAAAGTTTTACCTAAACTCTATAACTGAAAATGGCTGACTATATTTTCTGGCCTTAAAATAACTTGCTTGCTAAGTATAAAAGATGTGCAAATTTCCCAGACTCCAAAGTGCATCCAAGGATAACAGCCAAGTTGTGCATCAGTGTAAAAAAAAAGTCTTCATGACAGAACTAGTGGCCACTTTACATTGTGACTGCTCAACTCAAAAATGGGTAAAACGTTCTTTAAGGATCCAACAGGGATATGTCACTGGCCAGAATTCTTAAATAAGTAATGACAATTACAGACCTTCAGAGGAAGTAAAATATGATATATGTTGCATAGGGAAAAGAACATTGGCTTTAGAAACAGAGAAACTGGGTTCAAATCTTGTCTTGGAAACTTAATAATTGTTTGACTTTGGCCAAGTCACTTAATTTCCTTAGGCATTAAGTCAAAAAAGATTTATCAAGCATCTACTTTTGCCAGGCACTATGCTAAGCAGTTTGATCATCTATAAAAAGAGGGAGTTGGGCTAGATAGCCTTTGAAGACTCTTTCTACTTTAACGATAGGACCTAGGACCCGTCTTGATACAGTTATATGGAATAGAGAAGAGAGCACTGAACTTGGAGTCAAGAAGACCTGGGTTTGAGTACTTTATCAGTCATCTACTAGCTATATGACTCTGGAAAAGGTTGTAGCCTTGGTTTTCTCATTTATAAAATGGGAATAATAATAAAGTTGTTGTAAGGATCAAAGGAGGTAATATATGTAATTTTGATGGTGGTGGTAATAGTGGTCAGTTTTATTTCAGTCCTGTCTGACTCATTGTGATCCCATTTGGGATTATTTTGGCAAAGATTCTGGAGTGATTTGTTATTTCCTTCTCTAGCTCATTTTACAGATGAGAAAACTGAGACAAAGTAGATTAAATAGCTTTCCCCAGATCACCAGGTGGTAAATGTCTGAATCCAGTTTTGAATTTAAGAAGATGAGTTTTCCTGACTCTAGACCTTAGTGGTCTATCCACTGTACCACCTAGCTACCTCTTAATACACATAAAGCACTTAATAAACCTCAAAATAATAGATTTTATAAATTTTACACCTATATACTATAATGAGATTGTTTGTCTTAGATGGCTCTAAAGCTGACTTTCTTGAAATCCATTCAAAATTGTTTTCTTTTGAAAAAATTCTTAGACTACATCTATTTAGCTCAATTAGAAGTATTTAGACCATTCGATGGCCTTATCCCAATATTAATCAGACTAGAAAATTTAACCCCCTCCATTTTTTCAATATGGATCAGTTTATACATTGTTAAACAGACTGATAGCTCTACACTCCCATCGAGGTTGCCATATTAGAAAGAGATTTAGTGTGGACATTTGATTTGCTTTAGCATCAAACACTGATACTCAGGTAATCCACCAACCTTAGAAAAAGCATTATAGGCAGGTGTCTAGCCTCCTATGCCTGACCTGAAGAGACAGAGATGGAGAGAGACAGAGTCAGAAACAGAGATGCTGGAGGGAACAGGAAGGAGGGAAAGAGAGAGGTCCTAAATGATTGGAGTCGGGGGGCAGCTGGGTAGCTCAGTGGATTGAGAGTCAGAACTAGAGACGGGAGGTCCTAGGTTCAAATCTGGCCTCAGACACTTCCCAGCTGTGTGACCCTGGGCAAGTCACTTGACCCCCATTGCCCACCCTTACCACTCTTCCACTCTTACACCTAGGAGCCAATACACAGAAGTTAAGGGTTTAAAAAAAATAATAAAAAATACTTACTGCTAAATGATTGGAGTCATACAAAATCTTCTGAAAAACATCTGGCTCCCCTTAGAATTATCTTGATGTCACTCTAAACCTAGCAAAACTATCAACAAAACCAAGACAGGATTATAGATCTTTAGCTGGAAAAGACCTTAGAAGTCACCTAGTCTATTACTATGAGTTTACAGATGAGGAAACCAAGATCTAGAGTGGTGAAATAGCTGGTCCAGGATAATCCAGGTATTAGGTAAGTAAGCTGAGGTGTAATCTTTGATCCCCTACCTCTAAATCTAGTATTTATTATTCTACTAAATAAAGATATTTAATTTTAAAACCTTATAAAAACCTATAAATTCTGTATTTTTTAAAAGATACTTTAAAAATACTTTTATTTATTAACAAAAATAAAGTGTACCTCCTTGCTACCACATTCCCATGCTGGGGAAGAAACAACAGAAGCAGGGAGAAGAAAGCACTAACTCATTGTTAAAGGACCCAATTTCCAAATCTGTCTATCATTCTGATTACAATTGTGACTTTGAATAAGTCATTACATCTCCAAAGGCCTCAGTTTGGAGGGTCCATGATGCCATATACAGATATGCTTATTATGCATATAGTTATTCTGATTTCACAGTCTTTACCTTGCAGTTATTTCTGGTATTTTTTTAAATTCTCATCTTTATAGCCAGAACAAATACATAAATACTATTCTATCAAGGCATTTCTCTTATAATAATGTGCAATTCTGAAAATTTACTTGACCCTACAAGCAGTTTGTCAACAAACATTAAGTGCTTAGTATGAGTCAGATAATGGGCTAAATACTAAATACATGCAAAAAAAAAACAAAAACAAGATCCCCAACCGCAAGAAGTTCATATTATAATAGAAGATACAACATGCAAACAACCAAGTATACACAAGACATAAAAATATAGATAGATCAGTAGATAACTCAAAATATATAAATAGGTAGATACACATGTGTGTTCATATGTACATATATATGTGTGTGTCTGCCAATATGCACACATAGTATATAAATGGAAGGTACAAGGATATTAATTTGCTAATTTAGACTGTCTTAACTGCCATCATGTTCTAAGTTGGTGACAGTGGAAAGAGAGAGGGCAGGGCTTGTAACAGAGCTTTTTTAGTGGTGGAGTCAATAGAATTTGGTAAGTGAGTGAATATAAGGAAACAGAAGAGCAAAAGATAACAGTTTCAAATATGGGAGAAATATTAACAGAAGATGAAAAAGGAGCAGATCAAAGGGGAAAGATAGTCTGATTTCTCACACGCTTTGTATTTTGCACATATTGTGTTTGCAATGATGGTGGGACACTTGGGAGGAGATCTCCTGTGGGAATTTGGAGTTGAAAGGCTGAAGTCCAGCAGAGAGGTCAGACAGGAGACATAGAATTAGAAATCTATAGCAGTGAAAGGCATGGTAGTGGAGTTGTGGGGTGGGGGGTGGGATAGGGGGTGCCCAGTGAAGTTGCCAAAGAAAAGTATGGAGAGAGAAAAGAGCCAAGGAAAGATTCTTGTGAATCCTGAGTAAAGTCAATACATCACAGATATTGAATCAAATTTGCTAATATGTCTGATCCAGGTAAAAACAGGAAGATTATTATTTCTGTATCCAGGGAAGCATAGAGAGGGATCTGTGATCAGTGACAAGAAGGAAAAAGATAGGTAACCTCTAATTTGATCATTGGATTTCCATTTATAGCTCAGCCACAAACATCTGTATTAGGTCATAGCAGAAATGTGCTAAGAGCCAATTAAAGACAGACACAGATATCATCTTCCTATCTTGAAAAAAAGGCAGGAAGCTTGCACAAATAAAATAGGCTTCACTCTGGAGTCCCCAAAGCTGAGCCCTGCCTGTCCTCAGAGAATAAGTAGGACATATAGACACAACTGTTAAATACAAATGTTAAGCAAGAGAACTACCAAAAAAATGGAACAGAAATCTGGTTTCAAGCAAACATGGAAGACAAGAAGAAATTTTCAGTGGCATGCAGAATTTTATGTTTGTGTTTCCTCAAGTACACCCTATGCATGCACAAAGTACAAATGTAGCATTGGAGAAGCAGAGGATAGCAATTAGCTCCTCATTGGGGACCATGGACAGCATATATTTTCTTCCAAACACCCTGTGGAATTGGGTGGGGTACATAACTTTCTGGATCAAAGGATGATTGGCCAGTGATTGTTTCTCATTTCTAAACAGTTTCATGCTTTTAGCCACTACTAGCATTGGCTATCTCTAAAGGGGCAAACAAAAATAAACATGGAATTGATGTTACTATATGAGAGATGATAGAATCTGTCTTCTAATCAGTGCCCCCTTTTTTTTCAGCTTGTCATTCTGATTTTGGGATTGCTTAAATTTGAAATAATATACATATCCATGTAGATTATTTTTGGTTATGAAGGCTAGTGATGTTATCCCTACAATGTCCATAAAGGAATCATAAAATCACAAAAATTCAAATCTGCAAGGAATTTCATAGACAACCCAGGGTCTTTTCCTCCTAATTTCCTGTTACAGATTGTGTAATGTTATTTTTTTGTATTTCCCACAGTGTCTACTACATTATAGACACTCAATAAATATTTATTTGATGAATGAATACATTCCATATGAGACTTCTAATGCACATAGGAGAATATTTTCAACCAGCATCTTTGAGAAAGAGAATGTAGGGTTCTTAACTTTATAGAATAGTGACTCAATAAACACAGATACTAGTATCCAAACTTCTAAAATAGTTACAAATGTTGTTTGTATATAAATAGAAGAAAGAAAAAGAAAGAGAGAAAGAACATTTATTAAGCACTTGTTAGTCAGTCAAAAATATTTATTAAATGCTTACTATCTCCCAGTACTGTGCTAAGCACTGGGTTGGAAAATCAAAAGGCCATCCTACTCTCAAGGAACTCAAATTTGAATACAGGAGACAATATGTACAAATAAGCTGTGTTAAGAACTAGTTATTATCACTGGGTTATCATCTATTATATTTATTTAATGAACATATATAATGACCTCTCTAACATGGTCAAATCAAAATTTATTAAATACAAAAATGAAGAATCAGAAAACTTCACAGGTCTAACAAAACTTATAACTCAAGTCTAATTCCCTCCTTTTGTAGATGAGGAAACGGAACCCCAGAGAGCTTATAATCTTCACCAGAGATGACAGAACTAGTGTTCTTCCTTTCTTGTTCATCAGTTTCAGTTATGAGATTGATTTGAAAAAAAAAACACGTGCATTTTAATACCTTAAAACTGCAGAAGCAGTTAATTGATAATAATAGTAAGAAAATTTTATTTGGAGCCAGAATACATAGGTTTGGATTTGCTACTTAATTTCTGTATGATCTTGGGCATTTTCCTCTCCCTTTTGGCCCTCAATTTTACCAGTAAGATGAGGGAGTTGAACAAGATTATCAGTAATGTCCTTTAGAGCAATAAATCAGATTATCCTGGTATGTGGTGACTTAAATATAGTCTAGAATTACAACTCCAAGTAATTTAATTTTGACTTTCTACATGGACGGAGTTTTGGCATATACCTTTAAAAATCCTGAACTATTATACCTGGTTCCTTATTGAGTGAGAAAAATAAGCTGGCCACTTGGGTGGATAGATATCATCCCTTGGCTTTGGACTTATTTTTTTCAACCCCTTTTTCCGCCTTTTCCTGAGCACCTAAACATATTACCAAATTACATTTCCCCCATTCCTAACATCAGTTGCTTCTCTACAGTGATGCCTTTATGGCAGCCTTTGGAAGATGGCAATTTCTAAGAGTTTCAGACAAAATCAAATCCAAACAAGTAACAGCAGGATACCAGTCACTCCTTGGTAAGGGCAAAGAAAACATCTGAGTTCCTCATTTTAATGTGGATTCTTTGTGTCATGTTTCACTACTGTAGTATTTCTCCTTGGTGCCATCCCTGCTACAATAAGTGGCTATTAAGCTTAATAGATGTTGAAGGCATTTTCCACATCACTACATATTTAAGGGACACTTTTCCTGCCACCTATGTAGACTATGTGGCAGTAATTCCCACCTAATTTGGGAGCTATGCAATAGCTGTATCTCATTTGCATTCATTCATTGAAATAGTTATCCTGATTTAATGAGATCACTCTTAGAGGCATCCTGCAGATCCTTCCTCAAGTGGGGATGTGAGCCTGATCACAGTGGGAAACAAGGAGGGAGCACCTCAACAGAATGATCAAAGGACCCATAAAAGCCATCAGGATAGCAGTAACAGCTAAGAATAAATATGTGACACCAGGGGACACTGCAGGTGGTACCTAATTCTATTCAGAAATAGAGAAGGTCATGTACTATCAAGCAAATATTTACCCCAGCTATCACGTGAATCACCAAACAGTGCTCTGGGGTATCAGCCATAGCTCCCCAGTTCTCTCCTTGGTTCTCTGGCAGCTTCTGGGACTCATTCCCTTGTTCTTCCCATGGATGGTGACTCACATGTAATCAATTGATCAATACATATTTATTAAACACCTCCTATACTTTAGCACTATGCTAGTTTCTAGGCCTATAAAGACAAAAATGAACTAGTCATTCTGCTGAAGGATGTAATATTCTATTATTCAATTAGGGTGTTGATTTACATATGTACCTTTGCATATTTTATATGTATGTATTGGGGGCTATATTTACATATGCAAGTTTATGAAAATATTTTGTGTGTATTGTATATGTGAATAAATGTAAATGTGGTATTGGCATATGTTTGTATTGGGAGCTATTTTTCCATATACATACATCTATTGCACAAATATATGCAAATATAGTACCCCCATATATATTTCTATATATAAATGCAATCCTTTGATAAAATAATAGAATAATATCATTATAATATATAATATATAGTATGATATAATATAAAATTTAATATAAAATAACATCACTATAATATGTAATCTATTATGTAATATGGCATAATATAAAATTCAATATAAAATATGCAATGATAGTATAATATGATCTATTATATAACATAGCATAGCAAATATTAATATAAAATAATAGATCTATACACATATATATTCATGCAAGTACACATCTATACACACATATATATATACATACACTCCATAATAGTATGTTTGTATAAACATAAATATCTCTACACCAAGTATAAATAAACTAGTAGAAAGGATCCTAAAATCTGGGGATGAAGGGAAAAAATTCAGGAAAGACCTTATGTGGAAAATGGCTCTTGAGCTGAGCTTGGAAGGTCATTGGAGATTCTGCAAGACCATCTAGAAAATGAAGTCGGTGCCTGGCCTGGAGGACAAGGAGCCAGTCTGAAGACACAAAGATGGAAGATGGACTGTCTTGTGGAGGGAACCTAGAAAAGTGAGTTTGTTTGGATCGTAGAAGGCACGTAAAGGAATCACGGGCTATGAGCCTGGAAAGGCATCTTGAGGTTGCGTTAAGAAGAGTTTTAAAAATAGATACCAAATATTTGAACCTAGTATCAATAGGAAATTATTCAGGAGATGTGAAATTATCAGACCTCATCTTTAGGAAGAGTCCAAGGATTTGGTATGTCTTTATATGCCTTGGTTGATAATGTTCTGACCTACTTAAGGAAAAATCAAATAAACAAATAAACAAAAAATCATATTACCCCAGCTTTCTTGAATTTGAGGTCATTTACCAAGGCCTAAACCATAGAACTCTTTAATCATAAAATTGGAAATACGTAATAATAAATACAACGAAATACCCAGAAAGGACATTTCCAAAAGCCTGAAAATCCTTCCCAGTCAAAGCAACCATTCCTTTTTGGCAGATAAGACAAAATCCAGGGACTCAGATTAATATAGTTATGTTGCTCAGACTCAACCCCTTTCTCCTCCTGCTTTTGTAGAAGTAAGGATGGTTCTACCTTAGGCAAAGAATCGGAAGTCCTAACTGTATTCTGCCATCATGGATCCTAGCCATGAATCACTGGCCATCTGGAGAAGTCTCTTGCTTTTCAGCTGGCAGATTTTTAGGACTTCTCTCAAGGCCTGGCTTCCCTCCCAAAGGTGTATGGCCTCACTATGATCAAGTTTATTAGAGGAAAATTGCTAGAGAGAGTCATGAACACGTTAGCTTATTACTCATACTCCTTTTTTTCTCTTAATTTCCTTAACAGTAAAATAAGTGTGATTGAAGAAGATTATGAAATTACAGACTTAGATCTGGAAGAACTCTTAGAGGCTAGATTATCTAGTAGAACCACCTCTTTTTGCAACTAAGGAGATTAAGACCCAGAAAAATTAAAGGATTGATCTAGGTCACCTAATTAATAATGTACAGAGACAATATTCAAAACCCAGCTCCTCACACTAGACTCTGAGCTCCTTGAGAGTAAGGATTATTATTTTGTTCTTTGTATTCTCACTGCTTAGTAGAGTGCCTGGCATATATTAGGCTCATATTATGTTTTTTGATTTGATTCTCACTTAAAATCTAATGCTCTTTGCAGAGTACCACATTAATCTTGGACCTTGACAGTTCTCCAGCTCAAATCTGTGATCCTTTGATCCTAGGACTTGCATTAGAGTTTTCAAGGTTCTATACCACATTTGGCTTTCCCCAGGACTCAAGCAGGCTGTCAGCCTGCAGGCTCATTCCCTACTCATTCTCTGACTTAGCTTCTTCCTTCTATTTTCAAGGCCGTAGGCTCATGACCAACTTGACAATCCTCTCTTCATGTAGAATGGGTGAGATGGACAAAATCCCAAAGTCAAAGGAGGCTTCTTAATCATTCGAGTCCATCCTGTGTTTCTTTTCTGCTAATAATAGGATCATAGTTTTACAGCAAGGAACTATAGCAGTCATCTATATCTTCTCCAAATCTGTTATTTTATAGATTAAAGAATGCAGGTCCTTTGAGGTGAAGTGATACCAAAGCACTATTTCTCTGTCTCTCTTTCACTCTCTTCCTTTCTTTCTCTCTCTCTTTCTCAATTTTTTCTTCTCTCTCTCTCTCTCTCCTGCTCTTTCTCACTTTGTCCTCTCTATCTCTCTCCCTATCTTCCTCTTCCCTTTATCCTCTCATTTTCTGTCTTTCTCTTTCTCGCTCTCTCTTCCTCTTCCCTTCCTTCAAATTCCATCATCTTTTCCATTACAATAACATATGTTTGTATTTATTAGATGACATGAAGTTGGAAGAAATAATTAATATTCAGGGTAACTAAGTCAGACAATATTGCTAGAATATTTTGTTGGCATCTCATCTACCCCAACTTGAATTATCCTTTTTTATACACCTGTAGATTGTAGGTTCCTCTAGGGTAGGGACTTCATAACTTTTTATCTCTGTATCATTAGCGCCTATACATTTCCTTATAAAGGCATTAATACTTCATAATTGCTAAATATGGAATAAATTACCAAGAAGGAAATGACAGTGCATTTTGATGCACATAAACTAAATTTCTATAGGGAAAATTATATATATTCGTATATATATAAATAAAATCAACATACATATGGGAATATATAAATTCGATCCTTTATATTTATATATATAAATTATATATATTATATATATATATATATAAATTCTTTATATTCTTTCTCAGAGGAAGCATCAAAGGATCCCACAGATTGGAGCACTGGACTGAATCTAAAATAACATTCAATAGAGATAAATATAAAGTCTTATACATCGATTTAAAAATAAATTTCACAAATAAAGGATAGAGGAAATAAAGTTAGATGGGAGTTTTCTGTATAACATTTAGAAGACTTGAATGAACTATATATATTTTTACAATGTGATATGGCAGAAAGAAAAACCACTGGGCTCTTAGGCTGCCTTAAGAGAGGCATAGCTTCCAGGAATAAGGTGATAATCCCTTTTACTCCGCCCTGATTAAACTACATCTGGAATATTATGTTTAGTTGTGGGGGCCACAATTAAGGAAAATGATAACCTGGAAAGTGCTCAAAAGGGGGCCATAAGAAGGATATTGAATATATGTCATATAAGGACAGACTTAAGAAATTGGGATTATTCAGCATTTAGCCTAAAGAAGAAAAGCCTAGTTATCTTCAAGTATCTGAAGAGATTGTCCTAAAGGGAAAAAAATCAAGAAGCTGTGGGAAGAATTCACAAACAGGAAAACTTAAGTTTTATGTCAGGAAAAATATTCTTAGTAATTTGAGTTGTCCAAAAGTAGAGAGGTATACGCCAAGAAATTGCGGGCTTCCCCTCACTTTTATTTAAAACCCTTACCTTGCATTGAGTCTTATAATCAACACTATGTATTGGTTCCAAGGCAGAAGAGATGTAAAGACTGGGCAACTGGCATTAAGTGACTTGCCCAGACGGTGTCTGAGGTCACATTTGAACCCAGGACCTCTAGTCTCTTGACTGGCCCTCAATCCACTGAATCACCTAGCTGATGGATGTATGGAGGGAGGGAGGGAGGGAAGAAGGGAGGAAGAGAGAGAGAGACTGAGAGAGAGAGATGGATGAATAGATAGATAGATAGATAGATAGATAGATAGATAGATAGATAGATAGATAGACAGACAGACAGACACTGTCTCACATGGCAGAAAAATAGCTTTTGTTTTCAGAAAAGATAATATTCAGATCACCAAAGAAAACTTGCAGAATCCTCCCAATCAGACTCTTTGGTCATTATTTAGATATTGTCATATTTAGAGGTAATCAATACATGCTAAAAATGATTACTGTATGAATTGTACAACACAAATTCCCACCTGTCCCAGGACTGATATTCTTCTATAATCTTGTTCAGAATATGGTCCTACTCAAAAGGACAGATTCCTCCAGGCACTCCAAAATGCCAGCAGCAGAGCTAGATTATAAATTACATGTGCAAGGTGCTCTTGGTAGAAGGAGAGCATCTGCCAATAGTAGCTCATTCCCATATCTGTAATCAGTGGGTGGTATACGATGCTTGTGAAATATAGGGCTCTGGTAGCAACCGTCTTGGGATTGCAGCAAAAACAATAAATTCTCAGGCAATTAATTTTATGATGGTGTTTGCATCATGACAACAGCCAGTGAGTGGCTAACCAATCAATTCTCCATACTGTGTCTTCCCCC
>NC_058133.1:456890927-456951594 GCF_016433145.1 Gracilinanus agilis
TTCTTCCTTCCTTCCTTCCTTCCTTCCTTCCTTCCTTCCTTCCTTCCTTCCTTCCTTCCTTCCTTCCTTCCTTCCTTCCTTCCTTCCTTCCTTCCATATCTTACCCAAGCTGCAAATACAGGATCCTTTCATGGTCCATAATCCCAATGTCGATCAGCATGGAATCTTTAACCTGCTCTGTTTATGACCAAGGCCAATTTACCCATCCTGTCACAACCTAGTAGCCTCTCTCTCCCAAGGGCCACCATTTTGATTACAGTTGTAATGCAGCTATCCAATTGACTTTTGCCTTACTATAGCTTAGAATTCCTGTGCTTTTAATGGATCCTTAAGCCTCAGAGTTTCCCAACAACAGAGATTACAGATATGCTTCACTACACTTAGTTGCTATGGTGAATTTATGCTTCATATTTCCCATCTTATTCTCACTTTCTGGGTCTGGCAGTTGGAAAAAGACAGAACTACAGGTTGTGACAGGTATTTTCAGGAGTCACTCAGAGTTAGGTAGCAATAAAATTTTAGTTATCTTTAACAGCAAAAAATGGATGAGTCACCCCAGAGTGCAGAATTGGTTATAGCTGGCCCTTTGGCAGGTGTGGAGTTGAAGGGCCCAGGGCTATAATAGTTAACTAACTGTTGACAGTAATTCAGTTGGAAACATTTAACCATAAAACTATTAAATGATTGGGCTTGTCCACTGGACTTAGAGGACCCTGGATTGTGTATCATTTATTTCTATGACTCTTTAAATTGTGAACACCTTTCCCAAATATGAACAACTAGAAATCTTGTAAATTGCATGCTTTATTTTGATTATAAAGAGACAAATGAAGAGAAAACATGGCCTGATTAGCAATTTATGCATCAAAATAATGTCCAAATTGTTTCTTGACCACTATAGATTCACTTCAAACTCTTAATTTCTTCTTAAAGTATATCTGTGTAATCCCTGATTTAAAAAAAAATATTTGTAAGCTCGTATGAGATAGTAACTGTTTTCACCTATCTTTGCATTTCTCCAAGTGCCAAATAGATTGCTTTGCATATAGTAAGTACTTAAATGGTTTTTCAGTGGACAACGAATGGATTATTTTCATAATATAATGAAAACCAAGATGTGATTTCTTATTCATCTAAGAAATAGTAAATTATGGAGAGAATAGTTTTGGTATTAAATATGCTTTTTAAAACTGATAAACTAATACTAGGAAGATTTGAGTTCAAGATAGAACTCTGACACATTTTGGCTGTGTGACCTTGGGCAAATCACTTAATGTTGCAGGCTACATGCACCCCTAAGACTTCAGAGAAAGTGCCTACCTACACTGGCACAGGTGTTTCCTTACTTAGGAGTTTCCTGATCTCAGTAAAATCACAAAATAAATTCTATCCCTATCTCTGTTATATAGAATCAATTGGACTACTTCATTTCCCTGCCATTTGGGATAAAAAAAAATTATTATGTTTATAATGGTATGATGATATAAACAGCAAATTCCTGTTATCAGAACAACAGGGTCTGACAAGTGAGATAAAGTCAATGAACTCACCCTTCCATTTGCTTCTCCCCTCCACCAACCATTCACACTCATTTTTGTGTAAATTTTCACCATGTCTCCTTTGGATAAAGACAGCTCTCTCATATCTCTTGCGCAAAAGTCATATCGTGCAATAGCTATCCCCAAAACTTTGGGGCTCAACACTGCAGGAAAAACCAGAAATTTAATATTAGCCAGCCCTTCATGAACCAGTGGTCCCAATGAAGATGAATACTATTTAATACAATTAAAATGCAAACCAGCCACTACACAGTATTAGCCTTTCATCAAAAAACTAGTGACAAGAATAGAAAAACATGAAATCGAGATTAGGTTTTAACCAGCTTCAGGTTTAAGTCCTAGAAAACTAAAATATTAACATGGAATTGCCTTTGTCTGAAAGACCCAAAGTATTCCAATACAAAGCATTGGAATGTTTTTTAGCAATGAATATTTTAAAATACTGCCAATTTTAGGTAAGTTATGTGTACGCATAATATATATCCATGCACATATGTAGACATATGTGTAAGTGTACTTGTATGCATAGATATAGATATGTTATATTTAACAACCTAGTCAATTTACTGGGAAACTATTAGAATCTGAAATCATTTGACTTTGATTTCTATTAGGGGTAAATGAATCCATATCCAAACAGGAAGCATCCAATGATAATAGCCAAGTAAACTCTTTCAGCTAACACTACAACCAACTAAATTATGTCATTAACTGCTTCTATTTGAACATTATTTTTGCTGCTTCCTCTTTGAAAGCATTTTGGAATGTGTTCTACCTATTATATCACTCTACTAGAAAATCCTGAAACAGACTTGGTGTAGAGCAAAATATATACATAAACTAAACGTGTACATATGTATATAAATATATATATATATACCCCTAAAGGGCTTCTTTCTCCAAACTGACATCTTATTTAAAAAGGTCTTTTATGCTAATGAGATATACTCATGGATACAGGGAAACAAGACATTATTTCAGACATTTTAGTACATGTAAAATTATATTTAGAGTACTGAAGAGGAGAAAGGATGGACTAAAATAACTTATTTTCTCCATTTGTCCTTACTCATAAAGTAATCTACTATCAAGCTACCAAATCCTATCCATCTATAGAGCTTCAAGATTCCTTTCTAATAATTTCTCTATCTGCTACTTTCTAGTTTTATAAAGCTTCTTCAATTATATTGAGAGCAGTTCTCAGAATTGTTCCCTTGAAATTGGTGGGTCCTTACAACCCAAAATTGGGTTTAAAAAAATCCTAGTCTAAAACAAAAAGACAAATGGGAAAAGTCAGGTCAATATTTCTGAGTCTTCCCCTGTCCAGACAGTAACAATTAAGCCCTATGTAACAATGGAAAAATTCTCCCACCTCATTACTCTGAGCGAAAATCCAGACTATTTTTCATAGTTCTGCAGCTGTAGAAATGTCTACATTTGCCAGATATGACTAAAGTGATAAATAAATAGCAATATTGTACCTTTCGGAGTTATGCAGGGGCAAAAAAATATATATGGGTCATTTTATTTTACTGCACCATTTATACATAGCCATAACAGCAATCATGCTGTAATCTGTCACACATTATTGGTGAGCTGCTCTTGGACCAAGGTATAATACTGAAGAAAAATACACCGGCCATTAGCTCAATGTGTGACCTTTGGCAGGTCACTAACATTTCAGAGATTCAGTTTTGTCACCTGTAAATGAGTGAGTTAGACCAGATGATCTCTACGGTCTCTTCTTCTTTTAGATAACTCTGATTCCCTGGAATACCATGTTAGACTTAATAAGGGGGTGGGGGTGGGAAATATTTTGTCTAGAAATAAATGTCCTTACCTAGATGTCACCTAAGCTACCATTCAGTACTCTTGTCATAACATAAATCAAAGATATAACTTCCCTTCTGTCAGTTTATTATCTGCAGAAATGATGGACAACATTCATTCTTTCCATGGAACATGGAATAACTCAACTCAAATGGTAAGAGACAAAGATGTTAACAATGATTGAGGCTCTGTGTGCATTTTTTCATGGTTGAACAGAAACACTGGATTTGGAAATCAAAATTATTATCCCAAGAATATTACATTTCACACTGCCCCCAAACAAATTGACTGTTTCAACTTCCCAACCCATAGAGCTTCAGAACACTTCCCTTCCCTGATACCTCCCCCCCCAAAAAAAAACAACAAGTGATCACACAGATATAAATTAGAAATGTCATACTAGAGAAAATAATATTTAAAAAAAAACAGAAGATTAAAATGTCATGACAAATTCTTTATGCCAAAAAGAAGAATGTGTATGGTTACAACAAAACTCTAGAGACCGGACATACAAAAATGTATCCTTATGAGTTGCTGTGCATGAAAACCAAATATTTTCATTATGAAACAAAAGCAAATTGAGAAGAAATATAAAAGTGGTAAAGCAGTACCTGACCAGAAAGGAGTGGAAGAAGGGGGAACAAAGCTGTAGTCTGGAGGAGGAGTTACAAAAGAAAACCCACAGAACAAAGAAGGGGCTTAGAGGAAAAAAAGAAAGAAAAAGAGAGAAGCAAAATAACATTTGAGTATTGTCAATGGTTTAATAATGTTATTTAAATTATTTTCAAAACAAGGAAACGCATTGTCATTTCAGGCCACCTGAAAGCAAGATGAACCCCATGATCTCAGCAACTCTTTCTCTGTTAACATCAAAAGATACTATTTTCAAAATACCAACTAGATCAAATATTACATTTACATTCTGTAGGAAATTAATATTAGAATTCAAATTTATCTATCAGTATACACTTGCACATAAACACACATACACATCTCTCTCTTTTTTTTTAAAGCCCACATCTCTGGGGGAGCTATTCTCTTGATGTGGGTTGATTAAACAATTTTGATGAACTTCAATAAATATATTTGTGCACGATCCCCTAATACATAGCCCCAATAGTCTTTTAGCAGAAAAAGACTCCATTTAGCACTGGTGGGAAAAAAAGCAAGAATGTATACACACATGCAAATCTCACATCTATTCTGATTGCCCTCTGGAAACTGACTCGACACCCTTATCATGGTTGCCAATATCAAATATTTTTCTTTTCCTGACTTGTTCAATGGAAAGAAAAAAATGACCAATGCACTTTTGTTGTTCGATCATCGTATATATCCCATCATCTTTCCAACTGAAAACATGTTCTGGTTAAGCATGTAATAATATTCATTAGTAACTGCATAACTACATCTCAATTGGAAAGAGGAGGTGTATACTCTGGGGCTCCATGTTAAGGGAGGAGAATGGACAGAAGGAATGTTTTCTCATGGGGAAGCCAGCTCAATGGTCTATTGCTGCACAATAACGAGCCCTTCTTTCAAACTGCTTTTTGCAGATACTATCCAGAGTCATCACTCCCAGAGTGGTAAGTCATTGGTAACAATTTATTGGGAATGTCTATAAAATGTCAAACCCTAACTGACTGGCTGAGAGAAGAATCAAAGTATATTCAACTATTGCTAGAACCCTCTAAACCTTGGAACTCTAGAGGTCTCGGATACTGAGGAGTGTGTCTCATAACTCTATAGGGTTTGTTCATTCTTTAAGCTTTCTATCTTTACATTTGGCTTAATTTGAAATATATCCTTATTAATTTCCAAGAAACAGCAAAATAGAGTGGAATAAGCCTTGAGTTTGCAATCTAGAGAGATTTGGGTTTCCATATTGCCTCAGACACTTACTAATGAGGTAATCTGGAAATAATCCCTCTGAAATTCAGTTTCTTCATGTATAACTCATAGGGTTTTTGTGTAATGAAATTTTTGTAAGACTTAAAGTACAAGAGAAATGGTAGTCATTGTCATTGTAACCTCCAATCTATTTCATATGATTACAAGATATTTGGATCACAAGGCAAATTTAGAGCTGGAAGGGAACTTAGAGGTCATCCAGCCCAGTTCTCTCATTTTATAGATGATGTTCAGAAGAGTCAAGCAATTAATCCAGGATCACATAGCTAGAATCAGAGCCAGGATTTGAATATAGATCTTCCCAACACCCATGTCCAATACTTCATATTATGTTTTTTTCCAATTATATTATATATTATATTACATTGTTCATATTATATATATATATCATATATTATATTACATTGTACATTTTACATATAATATTATATATATATATGTACATATATATATATCTACTTTCCCTTCTTTTATTTTAGAACTAGGTAGCATAATGGGTAGCGCATTGGACTTGGAATCAGTACATTCTGAATTCAAATCCAGTTTCAAACACATACTATCTTTATAACCCCCTCGCCCAGAAGTAACTACTTTTTGCCTCAGGTTCTTTATATGTAAAAAGGGGATAATAATAAAATCTTCCGCCCTTTCCAGAACTATTAAAAGGATAAAATGAGTTAATATCCATAAAGTATTTTATAAACAAAAAGCATTATATAAATGCTAAATATTATTATTGTTCCTGTAATCATTATTATTATTGATCCTATTCTAAATTCTTCCTCTTATGCCTTATCATGTTATATCCATTGAACTTGGTTCTTTTTTTTAAACCCTTTCCTTCTGCCTTAGAATCACTACTGTATATTGGTTTTAAAGCAGAAGAGCAGTAAGGACTAGTAATTGGGGTTAAGTGACTTGCCTAGAGTCACAAACCTAGGAAGTGGCTGAGGCCATATTGGAACCCAAAACCTCCTGTTTTTAGCCCTCATTCTCAATCCACTGAACCACCCAGCTCCCTGCCATGGCACTGAATTCTTCAAGGCTAGTCTAGAAGAATGTAACTGTAGAGGGAGGAAGCAATGGCTGGTCTTAGAAAAATGATTTCTGTTTCCAACTCAATTGATGTAGTAACAGAAAATCATGGAATTGCAACAAGGTATTAAGCTAACAGCAAAGATACTTCATATTTTATTTTCTCAAGCACAGACTAGCTCTTAGATTAAATTAGAAGGGGAACTAGGAATTAACTGACTGAAAATTGCCCTTGTCCTATTGGAGGCCTTTAAAGAGCTGGGCCTTCCTAGAATAAGAAGATGGGGTTCAAAGAAGTCTAGGCTAGGATATAAGTCCTGTTAACATCCAAACCTAGTAAAAGTAATATCGAGGCTATGAGTATGGGTCCCATGACTGACTCTATCCCTAACAACTAATGGTCAGCTCAGTTAATTTCAGAGGTCCACTAGCAGTTTCATTCAAAGGTTTATAGGTCTTTTACTGATAGAAGTCTTAGAGAAGTTAAGAATTTTGTTGTTGGAAAATATTACTCACAGAATAAATCAACAGTCATTAAAATATTTTTATTTATGTTAAATTATCAGTAATATTGTTAAGAGTGCAAACTCCCTAAGAGTCATACTAATATGTTATTAAATCTTTTCATCTCCTCCTACTACTTAGGAGCTCCTTTGCACATAGTAAGAGTTTAATAAATATGCATTGAATTGAATTATTCAAATCATTTTTTGGACAGTGGCACATACTATTACTACCTTTTTTAAACTATCTATTATCATGAAGCATAAGTAATTTTAATTACAGTGGCACCATGATATATCTGTTTCCAGACAGATGCTGTCTCTGTTTTAATGAGAAAATGGCATACTTCTAACTTTTTAACTGACAGAAAAGTTGGCACTTCGGTTGACACCAGACATCTGTGAGAGCCAGAATTGTGAAGCCCTCATGCCACACATGACTTTTGGCTGCTATTTTGAATTTTCTCCTTGAGCTGCTTTCCAAACTTCTAGCTTTTAGTGTATCCCTGGGAATTTTTCATCCACAGAGTAATAAAAAGACTTTATTTCCCCCAAGTTACTAATGATGACTATTTAAGTCAAGAGCCTAAAGTGTAACAATATATAACTAAAATTGTCTCAGGGGAAGAGGAATAAGGAGCCTGTGAAAATACAATTAAATGTGATTTAGATGATCTTAAAAATAGGCAGATATATTCAAGCAGGTGACCTTTCTTGGTTCTGAGAATCTTTTATATCCCTAAACTAATTTGGTTAATAATTTGATGCAAGATTGGTACTGAAAGCTCCAAATAAATAATTCTAGTTTGCTACTGCTGGTACTCTGAGCTTTTAAGTGACTATAATCATAACCAAGAAGTTGCAGTTGGGTTTCCATAGATAACTTTTTCCAGTCTTTGATCCTCTGTTCTCCTTTACTTCATTTCTTACTATGAACTGATAATGTCTCACAATTTCAACAAATTATCTCGAGTCAATCCTTTTTTTAAGTTTTATTGATATATTGTGGGTTTTTTTTTACATTAAAAACTTGCACAGATTACTCCCTTTTAGTGAGAGGTCTTTTACAACAAGGAAAACAAGTAAGTAAAATTAATAATATAGTGATCTCATTTGAAATTGTCTACATTCCACATCTGTAGCACATACTTCCCCAACTCTATTTTTTAAGTAAACAAAGGATCAGTTTATATCAGATCATTTCCATTTTTATAGAAACTTCTTGCCCATTTGCAAATATTTGTCTAAACACAGGAAAACAATTATTTTCTGTAGCGATGAATAGAAACACTCTGCCCATCTGAATGTTTGTATTGGATCTGTTGACCAGCAACAGACTATTCAGCAAAAATCAGCAAATTTCTTGCTTTTCTTTGATGATATTTCCTTTTTTAAGATAATGTTTTATTTACTTAACTGTTCTCATTAAAGCCATAAGAAGAAACAGAAGAGCAGTTTATTAATTTTCCAAATCTGATAATTATGAAACTGATGTACTAAAGCTCCTAATGGAAATGTTTAAATCAATGAAACACTGATTTGGGAAAAGAAAATGGCAGCATACATATAATCTACAGATTTGTTGATTATTCACAAATTAGCCAATTGATGAGCATTAGCTACAAAATGTTTATAGCCACAGGCATGTTATTAATATAGAGAGGTCATAACTAAAAGCCTCTCAGCAAAGAAAACAAATTAATTCATGAATTATGAGTTTATTCATTCTAATAAATTATTTTACTAATATGATATTATTAGTAATATAATTTAATAATTTGCCTCCACAGAACACTTTAGAATTCACCAACCTTATACTTTTACTATAATAGTAATTCCTATTTCTATACTCATTTAAAAGTATGAAATAATTTAATGAAAACATTATCCTTCTCATTATACATATTAGGCAAGTGAAGCTTGGATTTAGATAACTTGCCACTGGTTCCATAGTTAATACATTTCAGATCTTAAGCTCAAAACACTCACATCCCAAGTCCAAGTGGAACGTTCTTTACCACTGGTCAAGGAGTCTCTCAAATTCTTTCTTGATTAAGGCTATCACGACAACTGAGTAAACTATGTTTTAATTTCTATAAGTAGATTTAAAATTATTTTGCAGTCCACTGTAAAAGGCTTGGCTTGGCCAACACTTGGATGAATGACACCTAATGAAGGCATATCTGGGATAAATGTTGTACTATGATAGAGTTTCTTCTTCTCTATTGCAAAATCTAGAGGTCACTTTCCCTGATATTTCTATTTCTATTTAATAATCAGTTTTTCTTTATTAGTGAGACTCAAGTCAGGAATAGAAGTGGGTTTTGTTGTTTCTTCCCCCTTTTGAAAGATGAAATCAGCTCTATTTCAGGTCATGAAATTAAAAACCATTCTGCTATGGACAGACATTCCAAATGAGGTCCAGATTATTGAAGTCCTCCAACATTACAATATAGTGGTCCCATTTGAAGTTGTGATATTTCTCAAAACTCCTCACCTATTTTACCTTTCTCTCCAAATGTTCTCTAGTACACCCTAATAAAATATCACTTCTGACTCTGCCTATTGACTGTTATGCAAATATTCCACTATTCCCATCTCTGCTCCCTATATTCTCTCATGATTATACCTTCTTACTACATATGATACTATATCACCTCCTACTAATCCTCTTATTTGTTTTGAATAATGCATGTATTACAAGGAAATAATCTATTTTTGGCTCCTATTCCATTAAATTCAGTGCCACCTATATAATGTCAAATGCCCCTACTTGAATTAGGACCTCAAAGTGCCCGGCTTGCTCCTAACACTTGTTGTCTTTATTTATTGATAATTTGAGGTAGTGGCTTTTATTGTCGGTTTCCATTAATTATTGGTTATTGAATCCTTATAAGGGATTTTTTGCCAGTATGTCATGTCAAGTCAAAAAATTATATAATACTTCAAAATTCTCCAACTTAAACTTTTGACTAAACATAGTACTAAAAATAGTTTAGCTATACAATAATACTGATGACAAAATAAGGAGGAATACATGGGGTTAGTGGCAAATACAGAATGGAGAAACAACAGACAATCTGTTCAGGGCACTTGCTTCTTCTTTTCCCTTTTGAGCTGCCCATCTGGACGTGCTATTCTAGCAACCTCATAAGCCTTATGGACAATTTGAAAAAATTTCTAGATTAGTTACAAATGCCAAAAGTTAATATACAAGGGCACACATTTCTTTTTCTCTTCCCTTCCCCTAAATCCCGCCTCTATATTTCTTCCCTATGCATTTTCTCAGGAATATGAATCTTCTTAACTTTCTCCCAATTTCCTTTACTCTTTATATTTCAGAAAGCAGAGATGTGCTAATTTGGCAATACAGTCTCAGGTTAAAACCAGATGTTTTTTGCCCTTAGTCCAATCAACAACTGGGTTCTCTGATGCTAATTTATTAGAAGATGTGTTTGGCAGTTTTATTGATTATTGCCTGGTTTTCAAGTAGGAATGTGTTTATCTACTTGTGTTGATCTTCCTGGTATTAGGACTATTATCTTATGGAAATCCTGACCAAGAATCTATTGACATTCTGATCCCAACAAGGAAGCCATAAATGAGGGCCCGAAAATGTAGAAGCCCTATCAATGGGTTCATAAGACTATCAGACAACTTTCCGTCATTCCTGTTATCTGCAATTCCCCACTCCAAAAGCATGTTCCACTTCATCCTTTTTCCTCCTACATTCCAACAGAATGATATAATTATAGGACTTTATAAAAATCTATTATAAACTCCCATTTATCAGATGAGGAAATTGATGTCCAGAGAAGTTGAATTGCTTTGACCAAGGTCATACACAAGTAATTAGTAGCAGAGTTAAAAAAGCAATTGAAATTGATTGGAGAACCTATTCTTCAAGGTATTATTGAGAAAGATAGGTTGCTAAGGTCTGTTTTGGAAAGCAAGGAGGAGATGACATTCTTTATAATACCATCAGTAGGAAATGGCATGCATCCTGTTTTGAGTAGGGGGGGCCCTTCATGCCTGGCATGCACTCGGGTACCATCTCCTAAGTTTTTCTTTTCTTCTTTTTTCTTCATGTATCTTCTCCCCACCAAGGTACCAGCTCTTAGTGTCTTTTCCCTTTTGAAAAATTGAATAATATATGCACAGGTCTCCTTGCTTACCTTCAGTCCCAATGTAAGTAATCTTGTAGTCCAGTATTTCTATTTTCCTTTTTGCATCCCTAATAGCTAATTGCAGAGACTTGTGTTTAGTAGGCACCTGATAAAAAATTGTCGTAGGTCATTGATTCTCCTAAGACCATCTCTCCATCTTTGTGACCTCCCAAGGTCACTCCATATGCAATCAAAAAAAATCCCTTGGACCTTCTAAAATAAGATAACGGTGCCTAGGATTTGTCCTTCGAAATGCTGCACTCACTGCCCAGCATATTTTAGGCTCCCATTAAATATTAATCAATATCCTCTCATGTATTATCATCATCCATATATCTGACATAGTTCTTCCATTATGATGAACCTTGAAAATAATCATTAATCTTCAAGGAGTATTCTGAGCAGAATCTAAGCCACTCAACTATAAGGGATGATCTATCAAAAAAGATTGGATCCTTAAAAAAATGCAGGCATTACAACTGTGGTTATGAAGGCTTCTAGGGCTTTCTCTTTTTCCTAAGGTTGGAGAAGCCCTCCCCTACTCTGCTTGGTTTTCAGCTTGCCCATCTCCTCTCTTCTCCCTTAGGGACCTTTAATAGGAATAGTGGATCTAATATAACATCTGGCATAGGATTCTAATGTACAACTTCCTGGTAGGGAAGATTGTTTATGGAGTTCAAATGGACATTCAGCAAAAAAGGTAGAAATCTGGGCAAATATACTAAACTAGGTTCTTCTACAGTAAAATGATCTTGAGCTACTGGTCGAGTAATCTTCATTCTCTAAATGAATATTACTCAGTTGTTTCCATTGTGTCTGACTCATTGTAGCCCCGTTTAGAGTTTTCCTGGCAAAGATACTGAAGTGGTTTGTTCTTTCCTTCTTCAGCTCATTTTACAGAAGAGGAAACTGAGGTAAACAGGAAAAATTGGCTTGCCCAGGGTCACACAGCTAGATTTTTAACTCATATCGTTCTGACTCCAAGACCAGAGCTATATCCACTGCACCACCTCACTGCCCCATTCTCTAAATGGAACTCCTATAATAAAATAAATATCCAGTGGATCATATCTTTACAAAGGGGTAATATTTTAATTAGAGGTTATATTCCTGAACAAGAGCACATAATTGAATCATCGGTTTGACCAGTGATAAGCTACATGGAAACTATAAACCATGCAAACAATCTGTTGTTTCAACAATGCAGGAGCTCCCTCCCAATGTATTTATCATAAGCTGTCCATAATTACCTATATCATGCTACTCTTTCTTTGTTCTCTCAATAGTGGAATATAAGGAGCCTGATCAAAATTCTAGAAGCCTTCCAGATGGCCTTAAATTTTATCGTCCAACAGCAGGTATTTCCTATACATGTTCCTGGTTGAATACTACTACTTTTGAAATCATTGTTCTCTTTAGTGTAATTTCTATGTCCTTTACAAACATCTCAGAGACTATGCTAGAATCTGAGTGTAGTGGTTTCAATATCCTTAATGGAGAAAAACATTTGTTAAATTTTTTTTTCCACAAAAAAATCTTTTCCATTTTGCTTTTGTTTATAATTCTCCATCCATTTTCATCAAAGAATACCCTTGAGATGATGTTACTAACTGGTTTTACCCTCTGCTGCTTCTTACTTTTTCAGTCTATAATTGTCCATTATCTTTTTACACAAGATTTTACAAATGAAATTACATTCTAATCCAGCATTGCCTTTGGCAGTATCTCCACCTGACAAGTAAGTCAAATTTTTGCTGGCTAAAACACTTTCTGAGGTTTTTTGGACTTCTTGTTGCAATAATTAATTTATATTTTTCAAACTTCTGGATGAAATCAGTGTCAATGTTACCTCTATTGTCCATTTCTCATTTTTTATTTTCAATTACTTATTTATTTAAATAATTTAGGATTAGTTGTAATTAAGTTCCATATTTCATTATTGCTATTATTGTTTAATTTTTAAAAGAAATCTTGATCTTAGCTCTGATGAATTGTCTGTATACAAAGAGTAGACTCAGGGATAACTCACCCATAAATAAAAAAATATTTTCTGAATTGCCAAAAAATAACCTATTTTATTCTTTATTGTATGATATGGAGCTTACCATATTCATTGTCTACCAATTTTTTTTTCAAAGGAAGTGTTGATGATTTAGAGGCATGAGACTTCTATGCAAATCTGATCTTTAGTCTCTCACTTATTTTTCTGAAATCATACATTCTCAAATATTTTCCTCATTGTCACTTTTTTCTCACATTTACACTGAAGTTATCAAATATCAGAATATATGTTGATATGACTTACAACATCTTTATCAAATTCTTCATAGAATTTCTCTCTTTAATCTTAGCAATAAACAATGCCATGAAAGGTACAATTGTTTTTATGGTAGTCTTTTTGCAAATAATCATTATTAATTTTGTAACTCATGATGACCAAAGATGCCATGAAATGATATTTCTTAGATCTTCTGGGATCAATAAAAACTATTCTGCTGGCTACTTCCTGAACTTCAACATGTAGTTTTTTAGTCTAAGTCTGTTTTTCAAAAACCATATTTGGTTTATGGAGAGGTACATGATGGCTGTGTGATTCTAGGCCAGTGATTTAATCTCTCAGAGATTAATTAATGTTCTAAAACTACAAGTTGTGGAGAAAGTGTTGACTTGTATTGATGGACAGAATTCTCTCTATTGTAGAGCTTCCTATAGCAATAAAATCACAGGTCCAGCCTCTATCTTATAAATGTATGTTTAGCACATAAATATGTAATTGTGTGCCATAATGTTTACCAATATTAATGTTAACTATACCTTTTCAGGATTTTCAAGTTGTATTTTGTCCCCTTGTGGGTATTTCTTGCTCTAATGCTTCTCTATCACTTAGTATCTGTTGTTTTTTTCTTTGACCCAAGCATTCTTTAGGATAAGGTAATTTAGTTTCCAATTAATTTTTAGACATTTTTCAGAAGCTCTTTGTGGAGTGTAATTTTATAGCATTATGTCCTGAAAAGGATGGATTTAATGATCCTGCTTTTCTGCTTTTGGTTGTAAGACTTTTCTATCTTATTATATGATCAATTTTTGTGAGAATGCTATGTATTGCTAAAAATGGTATATCCCTTTCTATTCCTATTCAGTTTTCTTCAGAGGTCTATGAAAAATAACTTTTCTAAAATTCTATTTACTTTCTTAATTTTCTTTCTTGTTGCTTTTTTTTTATTTGACTTAATTCCGAGAGAGGAAGGTTAATGTCACCTACTAATGTAATTTTATTGCCTGTTTCTTCTTATAACTCATATAATTTCTCCTTTAGGGATGGGATGCTTTAGTATATGTTTTTCAGTGGTTGCCATGGTTAAAATAGTTATAAGACTACAGCCAACTCGGTAATGAAACTCTCTAAACATAGCTAGAGTTGGTCCTTGAGAACAACAGATGAATAAGCTTATCTACTAATCTCCTACCTAGTACCTAGTAGATCGTGTATTGAGAATTGAGCTTGATGTCAGAAAGACCCATTATTCAAATCTGACCTCAGATACTTATTAGCTATGTAATGGGTACCTAGGGTATACCACTTAACTCTGTCTACTTCAGTTTTCTCCACTGTAAAATGAGATTGTTGTTAAGTATCAAATAAGAAAATATTTATAAAATGCTTAAATCTGTGGCTAGAAGATAATCGGTGCTTAATAAATGTCCTGTCAAACCCCTTAAAGGTGTTAGTAGGAAAGAAAGTAAAGATTTTTTTTTTAAAGAACACAATGAAACATCAAAGTGAGCTAGGATTATTGAAGGAAAATTACTGCAAAGATAGACGAAGCTGTTTGACAATCCTGAAAGTCTGTTAATAGGGTTCATGCCTTGTTCTCAATATATGTGAGTGTGTGTCTATGCCCCCTTCATCAGCCTTTCCTCCCATGACTGGTAAGGGGGCAAAGAAAAGCCAATAGACAATTTCACAAATTGTAGATAAGCTTATTCTCAATACTATCAGATACTTCCTAAAGACATTGGAAGAAAAACAAGCCTTTCGAGGACACATCTCTGATTGTATGTGGATAAACTGCCCTATAATTGAGGGGAAATGATAATAGACTGCCCCCAAATAAAAGGATGCATTTTTTTTCATTTTAATTGGCACTTTCACCATTATTGTTATATAGGCTGTCTGTCAGAGCATTCAGTGCTCCATGTGTTTATCATTCATTCTTGACAACTGTGATGAGAACTGCTAATAAGCATCAAATAAGAGTCTGTCAATCATGTGCTTCTACTACACGACATACATAGATGGTTCTGTTTGTGCTATCAGAATCTGCTGATAACCCTTTTTTCCAATTTCCTATAATGTGACAACATTAATATCCTGCAAAAGCCTTTTTTATAAGCATCTCTAACGATTCCCACTTTTTATAAGCCAAGGATTCTGATGGACTCTTAAATGGCATTCATTTGTTCCCATGAGCAGGTAAAAATTAAAGGGATTTGAAAGGAAGATAACACAAAATAATGCTGAACTAAATTGCCCAGAAAATTTCATGAGAAGCAGGGAAAAGCTTTCAATAGATCTTGTAGTTCTATTTACATGTTGCTCTTACTACACTTAGAGGAGGACTTCAACTCATCTCCTGTGGGGGCTCCCTCCAATGGTGCATGTTTCAACCCATCCACAATTTTCTATTCTGTGCCAATCCTTTTAGATCCTTCCAATCAGTCTATAATTCTAAAACATATCCTAAGCTCTATATTCTATATTTTTATGAATATATATATATGGTAGAAAAAAGAGAAAAGAGAGATGGATAAATGAGTAGATAGTGAATAGATGAATAAATTTGTACTTATTAAGTACTTACTATTGGCTAGATTCTTTAAAAGGTGCTAGTAGTACAAAGCCAAAAGAGAAATAGGCCTTTTACTCAATGAACTTATATTTTATCAGAATAAATAACATATACATATATAAGTATATACTCAAAAAATAAAATTAAAAAAAATACAAGATCTTCTCTGGAGGATAGGAGAGACAGTGTCTACAATGAGTGTGTATGATGAACAGAGCATGTTTGGGAAAGGAGCCTTGTAAGAACTTAAGATTCTAAGAGGTAGAGATGAGAAGAGACAATATTCTCAACTTGGAGGCAGCCTGTGTGAACACAGGAGTTGTAATGTGGTATCAGAGAAAACAAGAAGGCCAACTTGGTTAGCTTATAGATTCTGTGAAAGGAGGCAATGTTTATTAAGTATAGAAAAGTGAGCTATAACAGGCTGAATTGAATGTAAATGGCAAATACTGTATTGATTGCATTTACTAATAGGGAACCAGGAAAGTCTACTGAGAAGCAACGTGAGATGGCCAGATTGATTTTGTGGGATTATCACTTTTGGTAGGTATGTGGAGGGTGGATTAGAGTGAGGAGATATCTGAGGCAGGGAGACATTTGCAAGCTATTAAATCGACTACATAAAACCTGAAAGGGTGAACTAAGGGGCTGTCTATATGAGGAAAGAGAAGAGCATATATGTGAAAGATATTTTCACAGAAGAAACAATAAGACCTAGTCAAGGAGTAGATGGGCAGGGTTTTTTTAATGGATTGATAGATGGATGGAAGTTCAGATGGAAAGATAGATGAGAGAGAAAAACGAAGGAAGGGAGGGAGGGAGGAAGGGAGAAAGATAATAGAAATAAAGATAAATTGTGATACCACAGAAGTTGAGAGTTAGAAGTGACAAGAAATCTCACTGTACCTTAAAGCATGAATTTCTTCTATAAAATCTATGACAAATTGTTTGTTATCCAACCATCACTTGAAGACTTTTAATAATTAAGAAGTCATTAGTACCTAAGATAGTTCATTCCATTTTTGTACAGCATTCAATATAAGGAAGGTGATTTTTCCCCCTTAGATGGACCCCAAATCTGCCTCCCAGTAGCTTCCACTCTGGTGCTCATTTCTGTTCTCTGGAGATAAAAATAAGTTCATCTCCTAACAGCAACTAGAATGCATGAAGGCATCTATCATGTTCTGCAGGCTAATCAGTTCCATTTCCTTTGGTGGGACCTTATTAGGGATGATTTCAAGTCTCCTTACCATCCTGAGCTACCCTACTTTGGTTACTCATCAACTCATCAATATCCCTTCTAAATCATGGCATATGGGACTACAGAAAATATTGCAGTCTGCAGAAGTCCAAGTAGAGAGGTACTCTCATCTCACTTATTGGGTATCCCTATAATAATACATATCACATCCTAATCCATGCTGGTTGGTGTAACTATCCATTTTCCTCCACAATTTTTCTACAGCCAGTGCTCTGAGTGATTTCTTCATTTTCTCTTGACATTTAAAAATCCCACTTTTGTAATATATGGATGCTATGCTTTTATTAATTCAATATTTTTGAGATGGAGAAGTAGTGGGGTTGGCTACCCATTCACACTGTTGATTCATATGGAATATGTATTCTTCTAAAACTCTTTGGGTCATTTTTACATAAATTGAAATAGAGCTTTATCTCCCCTCATTTTGTGCTTATGAATTAGATTTTTTTTAATCTGAGTAAAGAACTTTATATTTATCCCCATTAAATTCCATCTGGTGGATATTCAGACTCCTGTATCAGAAAGTTGAAATCTTTCAAATTCCAGTTCTGTCAATATTTCCTATTTTCTCAGTTTCATTTTACCTCTACCATTTATCTTATTTTGGAATGCATGTTGCCTTAAAATGGAAGGGGAAAGAATGTTACTGCTTACTTAGAAGCATATAATTTTGTAATGCTATCCTTTAAGATGTTCTGCATTGTTATCATATATTGTTATATACAGAGAAGGTGTTTTTTTATTATCTTTATATGGTTAATAATCTCTTTTCCCCAGATATCATATCTTTTGGTCATTTAATGTAACTTAAAATTTCCATTGGCCAATAGTTGAAATAACCTTGGTCAGAATGCCAGGAGAACTGCATATTAGCTTTATCCAAGTAGCATTGAAAAACCACCATGACGTCCATAAACATTATGTCTAAGTTAGAACTAGTTTGGCCCATACAAAAGTTAGTGAAAAGTGGATAGATTGGGAATTAACATCCCACACACGCTTCTGATAGATTTCTGAGAACAAACATGATTTTAAATTTGGCAGCAAAGAAATGTAACTAGACACATTCATAAACCTGTTTGCAGACCTGATTCTGCTTAGCTTCAGAAAAAAAGTCCTAGCTCAAGACATTACCATATTAATTGGTTATCTGTCAAAACTGCAGAATGAAGATGTTCCCTGTTATTGTGCCTTTAATCCTTAAGAGATAACTAACGGTATTCTAAAGTATAATTACAATACTCACAGTTGCTGCTTGCTCTATTACCCCTCTGTCCGGCTGTATTTTCAGGCTCCTTGTATGGGAACTGAAGAGTAGTATCTAAAGTTCTGAAGCCTTCTTTAAGAGAGTGATGCTTATAGTACTCGACGAGTTCCTTTCAGAAAAAAAAAAAAAAAAGGCACCAAAGATGATTTAAATAAGGGTAATTTTGTTCTCAGTCAATTCAACTTCTCAGACACACAATTACATGCTTTATAAAGATAATCTCTACAATGCAAACTCTTCACAAATATATAGAAGAGTAAGTGAATGATAATCTCTTCCCAGCTGCACGGATGTTCCTGACACCTACCCAGTACCAGTTCCAGCTCTTCTAACCATTTATAATGGGAGGCTCAACCCCCAACCCATTGCTAATGAATACAGCAGATCTCATTATTTGGCAGTGGGGTATAATGCATGAGCAGAAGTTACACCAATTTTCCACTTCAACATAGTAATTACTGCTCTTCTTTATTAAACACTTTCCCCTCTAAATATACATAAAAGGATACAGCTGCTTGCTAACTATATCTATTCTAAGTTTCCTATATTTTCTCCTAAAAGACAAGGGGAAAAAGAAACATTCCTAAAAGGCACCAAACCAAAGCTCGAGAAATGTTCTCAGCATCATTCTTGGAATTGTTTAGAGAAAGTCTTAGAACACATAATACATTTGTGCATGTGTGGTTTTCTTAGGGTCAAGGATGCGTCTGCTTCAAATATGCTTTTGTAAGTGAAGTCTTAAGTATGTCTGAAGCCTAAAATTTGACATTTCTAATATTAGGTTCCATAAGGAAATCTTCACAAGCCGCACTAGAGATCTTTACAGAAATCAGAGTTGACCTAATTTAACTAGCATTGCAGTTGTGAACGAAATTCAAATTATCATTAGGTGATCATTACATCTACTTGTAATCCAAGGAACATACAAACAGTTGGAAGGAGAAATCATTCTTGATTTCATTATTTCATCCCCTAATTACAATAAATATTTTGTTTTGTAAATGGGAAAGACAACTAATTTACTGGAAACATAAGCTAGTCATTTCTTTGGTGTTCAGATTTCTCCAAACAAATAAAGCAAAGAATCACCTCAAAGAAGAAAAACAACCATTAAGTATTTTTAACAATTTTAAAACAAAACCTAAAATTAAGTTGAATTGTGCCAGCCCTCTAAAGTTCAAAATTACTTTTATAGATATCCATCACCATCATCATTATACAGTTTGGTCAGACAGAATTTTGAACATCATTCAATAAAATCTGTTAACGTAATATAGAAGTTCTTCTCATGATACCCATGATATCTCTCCTCTGGTCAAACCATGTGAAGGATGGGAAGTGCACAGCATAATTAAGTAGCCCATCCCATTTTTTTGATAGCTTTAGTTATTCTTTTTTTAAAAATTGAACTTACACTGATTTTCACAAAATGGTTGCTGCTTTTTTATTCTATGAACTAACCTCAAACAAGTTCCCTAGTAGACACTACTCTGGAATAGGAATAAGTTTATGTGTGTGTGCATGTACACATGTATACACACATGTACACACATACATATATAAATAAACTATACACTTTGAGCTCAGTTTTTGCATATATACATTCTGGATTAAGTATGGGTGTATGTGAATATGTATGTATATATGTAACACTCTTTATATATAAATGTACAAACACACAATTCTCTGTATATTTGTATCTGTACACAATACTGTGCATTTATGTAAATATCTTATATACAGATACAAAACTTTATATATGTACTTATATTTATAGATACATATATAAAATATATCTTTTTCACTTAATTTTTAATTTTTTCTTTCCTTCCTATGACTAATTAAAAATACGAATAAAAACTTGGTAACAAATATTCATAATTAAGCAAGACAAATTCCTGCATCAGTCACATCGTGTGTGTGTATGAGAGTGTATTGTCAGTGGGCAAAGTGAGACTGGAGTAGGGTGATTAAACAAAGTTTATTAGGCACAGAAAAGGCAAAAGGGGAGACCATAAAGCTGAAAGAGCTGGCTGAGGGTCTCATTTGGGCAGGGGGAAACATGGGTTTTTATGGGTTTGGGAAAGTTAGGGGTGCAAGGATTAGGTAATCTGGGATTAATCTCATTGATTATTTTCAGGGTGGAGGCAGTTGTTTCCCATGATCACATAGTTCTTAGCATGGTACAGACAGTGTAATTCAGATTACCCCTTTGTCAGAGGGAAGATAATATGCTTCATCACTGGTTCTCTAGAATTATCTTCTTCAAAGTGGTTTCATTTATTAAGAATAAAAAAAATGTGAAGCTTCACTAAAGTTTTTATTTCCTCCTAGTATATTACAACAGGGAGGCTGAGAATTAAATTCTAATTTGATCTCAATGTTGTCCTTTACTTGAATCCAAAGAAGTGACCACCTATTCGTTTGTATAGCCCTTATAAGAAAATTCTGACAGATTTCTAATTTGAAAATATATTCAGTAAGCTGCATTCTTGAAGTCTTTTTGAAAAGGAAAAAAATATGTTAAAGCAAACCTGAAAGTCTAATTATCACAGGAGTCTCCAAATTACTGTATCTAACTTAAATGTAATTTAAAACATATATTAATTGCAAGCTATAGAATACTAGGCATTTGTTAGAACCGAGCTCAAGATCAACTTCTCCCTGGAAAAATGGAATTCTGGATTTGGAAGGAACTTTGAAACAGCTGACATCCACATGTTTATATGGTTGGGATGTATATTCATATTCAATGACTCATCTAATCCCTACAAGGACCCCCATGTAGCAAAGAATTCAAACATCATTATCCCCACAATACAGGTTACGAAACTGGCATAAAGTAAAGTTAAATTATTCTCCCTTGGCCATATGACCAATATAGTAGAAAAGTAGGAAAAATGTTAATAGAAATTTATTTTATTTGTATCTCCTATACTTAATCCCACAGTGTTGGGATTTTAATAAAATAAATATTTTTGATTAATTGACTGATTGATCTGTGGTCTGCCTACTCCCAGTCCTGTACTCTTTCCATTACATTATGCTGCCTAGTTACTACCTGTGTGATCTTGAGCAAATGATTTCATTATGCTAAACTGCAATTTCCTCATCTACATAATGAACTAACTGATTTGTAAGTTAGTTCCCTTCTTAATATGAATCTATGAACCCAAGAGAATTCAAGTTTATGTGTACATGACTTATACAAAAATAAATCTTTTCTTATATAATTATTTGGGCAAAAATAAACCAGTGCATCTCCTTGGATCCATGCCTTTACTGGGCTCTGTGTCTCAATGTAACCCATACTTGTCGTACTAGTCACTGACTTCTCGGTGTTATAAATAAATAGCAAGCAAATAAAATAAGACAGAAATCTGTTCTTTTATTATCTCATATGACCTCATCTATCATTTTAAAAAAATCATTGAGAACCAATCGCTCTAGTCACCAAGGCAATAGGTAATGGTTTATAAACCCCATTGGGATTTGAATTTTTTGGTATCTATAACAACTAGACCAATATAAATATGTGTGCAATGGAATGGGAAATTTTTCTGAAGCCAACTAAGAAAAACAAAAACAAAAAGATTCTGATTGAACACACTTGAACATCAAACCATTAAAAAAAATCACAGAAGTGATCCTGGACCTTGATTTTTTTTTAAAAGTACTTTTTTCTAAAGTAGGTCAATTACTCTTCTATACCTTTTCTCAGTAGAAGAATTTCTCTTTGAGAAATCAGCTATGGAAAATGGGTCTAAAAATGTATTTGACTTTTTTTTTTTTTTTACCATCCTCTCCACACTACAATTCAAATCCATGGTCATTACATAGCTCCTAAACCAAATAATGATGGCTGATGATGATGTTGATTTTGGTGGTGGTGATGATGGTGGTGATGAAAATTACATTCATATAGTGCTTTGAGATTGGATAAGCACTTTATATGTTTTCTCATTTGATCTCTGGAAGGTAGTTGCAATTAATATCTCCATTTTTCAGATGAGAAAACCAAAGTATGATAATGGCCATTTATATATTTCTTTAACATTTGTAAAATATTTTAAATACTTTGATCTTTTTGAACTTTGTAACAACCCTGTAGGTAATATAGGTGGATAGCTAGTTGGTACAGTGAATAGTGTGAGATCTGAAGTCAGGAAGTCTCATCTTCCTGAGTTCAAATATGGTCTCAGACATTTACTAGCCATATGACCTTGGGCAAGTCACTTAACCCTGCTTGTCTCAGTTTCCTCATCTGTAAGATGAATTGAAAAAGAAAAATATGACAAGACTCCAGTATATCTTACAAGGATACCCCCAAAGAGTTGGACATAGGTAAAAATAACTGAATGGGTAATACAGGTATTATTATCCCCATTTTACAGATAAAGTAACAGACTCATAATGTCTAAGTGGTGCCCATGGTCATGTGAGACATCTGACATTTATCACTTGTATAACTGGACATGTTTCCTAACCCCCTTGTACCTCAGTTTCATCATCTGAAAAATGAAGGGTTTGGATGAAATTACCTCCAAGGCACCATTTAGCACTAGAGCATAGATCTTGTGATATCATGCACTGATGAATAAATAGGAAATGATAAGTGAGACTTTACATGCTTTTAGCTATTGTTTACTTTTTAACTTCTCTGCAAGGCTGGAAGGCAAATCAATTATGACCACACACATTTTGAGGATGAAGATACTGAGTCTTGTCCAGGAACGTAAAGAACATTTACTATCTAGACTACTGAAATGTTCAACCTTTAGAAGTCAATTTTTAGCTCTTTTTCCTGTAGGTAATGACCTCCCTATGAAAGATACCAAGCCTAAATGGTGGAAAACAAATAGATGCTTCTCTCTGAATTTGTTATTCACTGTAGTGCTTGTAGTGCTCTAAAATCCCAAAGGAGAGACCAATCAACCTTAGAGAAAATTGTTCTGTCTGTGTTTATGTGAAAGAGAAGAATCCCTTCTTGTGTCCTGAACTGTCTTGAGTTGCTTTTATTTTGCAATACTGTCCATAATGTACAGTAAATAAAGGAGTATATACACACACAATCTATATGCGTATATGTATAGCTATATCTCCTATAAGAATTAGATGCATAAAAATATACACATATGATACTTATGCCATATGTGCATATGTTTATATTATAAATAGTATCAGTACAGTCCATTTCTGACCTATGATTTCAGCTTTTTACTGCTTTTTTCTAGAGCAAGTTATTTAAACTCTGAGTTTCTGCTGCTTCCTATATAGTAGATGAATTTTATGCAGATGGAGCCTTATCATATGCCCATTAATCCACATCAACCCTGCATGACCGACTTTATAATAGGCAACCTTGGATGGTGGCTAACTTTCTTGAGTTGAATCTAAACAACAGAAAGCAGATATTGATTGGCCGTTTCCAGTGGTGCTTCCTTTCATCCTCTTGGTTTGTCTCCTCTGAAGGAAGGGGTTTTTAAATATTTTTTTATTTTTTTAAACTTTCAAAGCCAGCTCTCCTAGCAGTCATCTTTAGCCCTGCAGCTTTCTTTCAAGTCCTATATTAGCTACAAGGTAGAGATGCCTCATTACTATCCAAGGAAGTTCTCCGGGATACGGATCAAGCTGATCTATCTGGCAGAGATGTAGAGACCCCCCACCTGTGCTTTTCTCACCTTCCAGCTGGGCTACTGTCATATATTATTTGTGTTTCCACTTGCCACCATTCTCAAGTGTTTTCATTCCTTGCAGAACTTTTACTACTAGAAACCTTAGCAGGGTCCAGATTCTCAGAGGGAACTTAAGTCAATTCCAGCAGTTAAAGATGCAAGAGTCTGGTTACTGATTTAAAATTGCCGTAATATTTCAAAACATACTATTTTCTTCCTATCTTTCATTCCTTGGGTAAAGAACTCTACGTATTTACCTTTGGACCTTTTCATGTTTTTCTTTTCACTTTTGCTTATAAACGAAACAAACACCGACCCTTCTCTTTAAGAAATTAGACTTTAAAAAATCATAGAAGAAATACTGATGGATGGAAGGAAGAAAGGAAGAAAGGAAGGGAGGGAGGGAGGAAAGAAGGAAGGAAGGAAGGAAGGAAGGAAGGAAGGAAGGAAGGAAGGTGAATAAACATTTTCACGGTAGTTTGTGAAACTTTATACCATTGATTTAGTCTTTAATCTTATTTGCAAAGGCTTTATATGTTTTCTGGAAGGGTGTTAGTAAGTATCATTTGATGGATGCTTCAATGAATGCTATATGGAATGAGCAACCTTTAATGATGCAATGCAAAATACTTAGCACAATATGAAAAATGCATCTAAGGTACTCTCTCCAAATGTCTTATCAATCCAGAATAAACCTAACTCAGTTTGAAAGCAATATTAGGTATTCATTTTCTAAAAGAAAATTTGTAATCTCATGTTTCTTTTTTCTCACTCTCAAACACACACACACATTCGCACCTGTTAGCAATACTACAAAATGACATAATAACTCAGCTCTCTATACTACTTAAAGGCTTACAAAGGACTTTTTTTCCTCCCAGAAATCCTGTAAGATTGGTGTTCAAAAAATTATGGTGGTGTAACCCCTTAGAGTAGCATGGAAAATCAGCATGGTACTGAGGAAAGAGTACTGGATGTGGGCTTAATTCTTGGCTCCCACATTACCCATATGGGTCATGAATGTTATATAACTGCTAGCACCCTCATTTTACTCATTTGTTGATTCAGTATTCTTCCCACTGCATCACAGTGCCCTGTTTCAACTTCCATCCATCACTAATATTTTCTGATTTTATGAACTAATTAGGATGGAGGAGAGCACATGAAATGAAGACAGAAAGAATGAAATTGGCTATAAATTAACCAGACAGGTGACTCAGTGGATTCAGAGCCAGATCTAAAGATGAGAGGTCCTGGGTTCAAATTTGACCTTGGAAAACATCCAAATGTTCCTATACACTTTCATTGAAGGCAATTCTTCAAATATTAGGAAATAGCACTTGTGCTAGGTCTCCAAGGACAAGTAGGATCTCAACAGATGAACGAGTAGGAAGAGAACATCTCAGGTGGAAGACATGACACAAAAATGACACAGAGGTAGGAAAGTATGTGGTATGTTCATGTGATGCTGAATAATTCAGTTTGGTGGGGTAGGGGCTAAAAGGAGGGAAAGCTCTGGAATGTTAGATTGTGCAGTTTATGTAGGATGGATTAGAGGGTAGTCTGGAGATAGAGAGACTGGCCAGGGTGTCATTGAAGTAGTCTAGGAGAATGAGAATCAGTACGACAAAGAAGTAATCAATTCAAATAGTCAGCACAACTGGTTTCAGGACCCAACTGTGCAACCTGTTAGCTATGTGGCATCAGGCAAGTCATTTCATAACTGACGACCTCCATCTCCTTTTCTATAAAGTGAGGGGGTTGAATTAGTTAGCCTCTTGGGTTGCTTTCAGCTCTAAGTTTTTGATATTACAAACTAGGCTGGTAGAAGTAGGGCTGCTGAGAGATAATGGATAAGAGCAATATTATGGCAGAAAGAATAAAACTATCATTACTTCTGACCAAGATCAATTTTAGAGTGAGATTCTAAAGAGGTTGGATGACCAACGGTTAGGGAAAGGGAACTCTCGTTTCATTCTAGGTTGGGCTGGAGGCTTCTAAAGGCCCTTCTGACATCCTGTGATTCAGAAGTTAGGGGCTAATAGGACATCTAAGTTGAAACTCCCCAAAGGAAGCAAAACTGAGTCCTGAACTCAGAGTAGAAATCAGAGGTAAAGATGTAGATTGATAATCTGTTATATTTAAAGCTATGAAAGTAGATGGGATCACCAAGAGAAGTATAGAAGACAGAGCTCTAGTAGTATCTTTCTAATCACATTTTGCTAAAGCTATTTAGAGAATTTCCATTCTCTAATGAAATGGAAGAACCCCTAGGAAGGACAATATGGTTCAAGGGAAAAACACTAGACTCAAAATATGGAAGCCTGGTTTCTAGTTATCTATTGATTGACCTCTATGAACTCATTGACTTCTCTCTTTTGACTTTGCCACCACTTTGGTTCAGGCCCCCATCTCTTCACACTTGCACTATTCCTATATCCTGCTGGTTGGTTTTTCTGGCTTGCATCTTTCCTCACTTCAATTTTTGTTCCACTTAGCTATATCAAACTGATCTTTTTAAAGGCAAATTCTGACCATGTCACACACCCCTCCTCAATAAACTCTACTAGCTCCCTATTGTCTCCAAGATCAAATAGAAAACATTAGCTCTTAAAGTCTTCCATAACCCATTCCCTTCCAAATGTTCCAGTCTTCTAACTTCTTATGTTATTCCCCATTCCCACAGTCACATACTCTGTGAATTATTCTGTAATCCAGGAACATAGATTTCCTTTGCTGCTCTTCAAATACAACACTCCATCTTCTGACTTTTCCCTATACCCAAAACTCTCTCCCTCTTCAGCTACATCTCTTGGCTTTCATGCCTTCCTTAAGTCTCAGCTCAAGTCTATCTTCTATAAGAAGCCTTTCCCAGTCCTTCTTAACTTTAGTATCTTCTCTCTGAGATTATCTCCAACTTGTGCTAAAAATATACTGTTTGTCTTTTAAATGCTTTGTATGTTTCTCATTTAGACTTTGAGCTCCTGGTGAACAAGAACTGCGTTTAACCTTTCTTTGAAACTCTCAGGCTCAATCAGTCAGTTTATAATCATTAAGAACCTGCTATGTGCCAGGCACTGTGCTAAGCATTGAGGATATAAAAAGTGTCAAAAGACAGTCCCTGCCCTTGGTAAGCTACAATTTAATAGAGAGATACTTCACACCGTGCCTAGTACATAGTAGGTACTATGTACACAGTAGCAACAATAATGTATGATGATCAACTGTGGATGACTTAATTATTTTCAACAGGACAACTCCAAAGGGCTCATTTTGAAAAAAGCTATCCACCACATAGAAGGAAAAGTCAGAGTCCAAATGCAGATTGAAACATACCATTCTTTACTTTATTTCCCCCCAAAATTTTTCCCTACTGTAATAATATGAGTCTTGTTTCACAACATAACCAGTAAAGAAATATGTGTTATATGATAACATATATACAATTTATATCATATTACCTGCCCTTTTACTACTTCTATACACACTATTTTTTTTTCAAATCCTTACCTTTGATTTTAGAATCAATATTAAGTATTGGTTCCAAGACAGAAGAATAGCGAGGGCTGGAAATGGGGGTTAAATGACTTTCTGAGAGTCACACAGCTAGTTAGTATCTGAGGCCAGATTTGAACCTCAGACCTTCCATCTCCAATCCTGATGCTCTATCCACTCAGTCACCCAGCTGCCCCCATATACTCTTCAATAAAGCAACAATGGCCTCTTTGCAGTTGTGACACTTCATCTCCCAACTTCACGCCTTTGCGTTGGATATCCTCTATGAGTAGAAAGTTGCTCTCTTACCTTTTTTACCTCTTAGTTTTCCTGGTCATTGTCAACTCAGCTCAAATCTTACTCCTCTCTCTTGCCCCAATCTGCTAATGCCTTTCCCTCTTGGAATACTTTACATCTACTCTGTGTCTACTTTTGCACATACCTAGTTATTTGCATGTTATCACTCACATTAGAATATAATGTCCTTATTTTTGTCTTTTTAATTCAACCACCCCATTTTACAAATTAGGAAATCAGTGTCCAAAAAAGGCTAACTTGACTCGCCCAAGGTCACACAGAAATTGAGTAAACAGAGTTGGGATTTAAACTCCTGTTCTCCAATTAAATATAGAATCCATTCTTCAGAAACCTCATTGTTCCTTAAGGTCCCTTTCACCTCTGACATTCTCTGATTCTATGAACTGACGAGGATGGAATAGAATTCTCAGGATGTTTAAGACAGAAAAAAAGAGTGAGAATGTGTTGCAAATTAATGCCTTGCCCGAAATGTTTAAACAAAGATTAAAAAAAAAATTCAGCTCTTCCCATAAACATTGTGCAATGCCAGAACTTGAAATGTGACTGAGCCCATTGCAAAATAATAGATGTTTCTCCTTTAATAAGTTTTCAGGGCGCCAAACTTCTGGAAAAGCACAGAATTAACATTGAGACTGCACCGCACATTGAAGAGAAAGAACCTAATCAATGCTTACCATTAAACTTTTAAATCTCCTATTTTCTGCAATGTGGAAAAAGCCATCTCTTGTTAAAATCTTGATGTGTTTTGCTTCATTATTGTACCTGTGGGCAATGCATAACTTATGAATATAAATGTGTTTTTAATCAGCCCAGATCAATAATTACCAGAGGGCATGCCCCAATAACATTACAGGAATTAATTCCAAAGACAAAATGTATACCTATGCCAATACATTGTTGACAGCTAATTAACAAAATACATTTACTAGAATATGGCTGAAGACGCAGCCAGCATCTAGAGGTGGGGAAAAGACCAGAAGGAAATGACAGAAAGAGTCAATCTTTAAGTCAATCGTTAAACCACATTCATTTCCCAAGTCTCCATTAAGAATGGATGCAGATACACCAAAAGAACCATCTAGTAATTTCCATGGTTAAATGTGCTAACACAACTTTTCTTTAAAATGCTTGACCATGAAAAAGTGTAATATACCAATTAGCATTTATGGAAGAGATTTTTTCCTAACAACAGATATTTTTTTCTGTATTAATGAACTGTCTGGCTATGAATTACCTCTGCTTTAATTAGCAGCATCAGTGTTTTACATGTATATATCAGACTAAGCAATTATGACCACAAGAAATTTGTAATTTCTATAAAAGTGCTTGTCCCACTTACTTAATGCTAATTGCGTATTCTCCTGACTCTTTGGTCCTGTGTCGCACAAGATAAGTACTATTTACCCGATTAATAAGTTCAGTCTCTGCCTGCAGTCTTTCCATTGCTCCTGCATACCTGTAAGAAACAACAGCAAACAGATATTGTTAATGTTACTTATAAACAGCAGAGACTAAGACAACACTTATTTCCCCCTAAAGTAGATTTGAGCCATTTGTTAGTCCTATCCTAACTGGGCTTTCATTGTGCCTGACACATTTCATATTCTTTATTCCTTTCCATCCATTCTTCAGTCCAGTAACACTGGCCCCCTTTTGTGCTGTAACAGTAGGGGAATAAAAAGACTGATGGAGTTTGGAAAAATCCTTCCTTTGAAACTGAAAACAAAATGGATATTTTATGTAGGTCTGGAATAAATTGAGTGTAAGTCTTGCCCAAATCAGGGAGATCTTGTATACAATATTTTCAATTCCTTCATGTTCACTTCATTGGGGATAAGATTTCTCTAAGTTTCATCAAATTAAAAATCCTCAAAATATGAAGGAATCCTTGCACTAAACAATTTAAGATTTCATTTTTGGTTTTGGAAACCTTCATAATTTGTTCCATCCTATCTTTCTAATCTTCTTAGTCCCTATTATACGTAATACTCTTTCCTTTGCTATTTATTTGCATGATACTCCATCTCCCATTATGTTTGCATTTTTACTGGTTCTCGCACATGCCTGGAATTCTCTTCCTCCTTGTCTCTGACTCTTGTTTCTAATAACTTCCTCTAAGTTTCAACTAAAATCTCACCTTCTACAAGAAGCCCTTCCCAATTTTCCTTAATGTTGTTTTGTTAAATTTATCATTAATTTTAACCTTCTTTTTTAAAATTTTGTGGTCCAAATTCTCTCTCCCCCACCCACTCACTGAGAAAGCAAGCAAAATTATAACGATTCTACATATGAAATAATGCAGAACCCATTTCCATATTAGCCATATCATCAAAAAAGCTAGTTTGGGCTACTACTGGTTCTCTATCTGCCTGTGGTCATGGCTGATTCCCACCCATGTATCACAGACCTTTCTTTCCTTAGGCAGGAAAAATGTCTCACTTTGACCTTAGTTGTTTTGGAAGGGAAAGTTGAGGAGACTCAAACTGGAGCTTTACTTTGCCATCTCGTCTCTGCTCCCACTCCTCCTTAATGTTTCCTCCCCTCAGAAAATATCTTCAGTTTATTCTGTCTGTATCTTGTTTGTATGTGGCTATCTTTAAATTGTTTCCCCCGTTAAGACTGTGAGCTCAGGGTCTACTTTATCCTTCTTTGTTATCTCCAGGGCTTAATACAAGCCCTAGCACATAGTAGTTGCTTAATAAACCACAAGCTGATTTGAATTGGTTTTGTTTTTTGCCCTGACCTGAGCTTTTATGATGTCTGGAATATCTAGTGTAGAGACTCCCTCCACTCATAGCTAGGCAGTGTGTGGTACAGCCCTAGAACATTCCTTGAAACAATGGAAAGGTAAGTAAGGGACCTGCCCGTAGCAACAGACCTAGTAGATGTCAAAGGCAGAAATTGAGCCTGGGAGGGAGGCAGCTTAGTTAGTTGGATATGACCCTGGGCTTAGAATCAATCAATCAATCAAAATATATTAAATGCCCACTGTGTGCCAGGTACTGTGCAAAGTGCTAGGTATACACAAAAAGGCAAAAGACAGACCCTGCCCTCAAGGAATCTGCAGAGTAATGGGAGAAACGACATACACGCAAATATATAAAAAAGCAAGCTATTGTAACAGAAAATAATAAATAATAACAGAAGGACAATACTGGAATTAAGAAGGGGTGGGGAAGTCATGGGTTCAAGCTCCACTCCAGACCTTACTGGCAATATGGTCCTGACAAAGTCATTTAATCTATCTAATCCTTACTTTCCTCATTTATAAAATTAGAGGGCTGGACTAGAGTAGGGGTTCTTAACATCTTTTTTTGTCTCATGGACCGTTTTGGCAGTCTCATGTAGCTTACTGACTCTTTCTGACAAATGATGTTTTTTTTTTTAAATATGAAGGATTACAAAGGAATCCAAAGGTTAGTAAAAATAAGGATGAAATTTTCCCCCATCCAAATTCACAGACCCCATGGAATCTATTCACTATTCAGGTTAAGAACCAGTGGACTAAAGGTAAAGTCCCTTTTAACTCTATATCTATAAACCTCTGATATTCCTGACAGTGGGGCTAACCCTCTAACCAGTATCTAATCTGTCTTTCAATTTTTTAAGGAAATAAATAATTATCTTAATTCCCTTATTCATCATGTCAAGAGTCTCAAATACAGAGACAAAACCATTTAACTGGAGGCAAATATATAGGTTGCTGCCACATGCAAAATAAGGATAGAAGCAATCAAATAAAAAGCTACCTAGATAAATATTATTCTATGGCCACAATTTTGCCCTTAAAGCAAAAAGTTGGTACTACATTAATTCTCCAGAAAATTCCACCACCATCCAAAAAACAAAATTGCTTCAAATACCTGGATAATTCAGATAAAGCCACTTTTGAAAATAGCTTTATCTGAATTATCTTCATAATTGCCTTAACCTCCCTTTTCATTTAGCATGTGCAGACCTGACTCTTGCAATTGACATGGTTCAACCCACAAGAAAAACTTGTTTTCACTGATGGAATAATGATGATAAATAAATTTTGAGATATCATCTTCCCCCTGACTTAAAAATGAACATGTTTCAAATCAAGGTAATTTTCTAAAGGAGTAAAAAAAGTGAGTCTGTATCTCTTTCTTTTAAAGTATCATTTTCTGGAGGTGTTGATATTCATTTATCTCTCCAACAAGGAGTTAAATGCTTGCTGCAAGTTGTTATAGGTATTCCTTATGAAAGTATACATTCAACAAAAATAGATGTCCATTTGTTAGGAAATGGTTAAACAAATTGTGGTACATGAATGTAGTGGAATATTAAATGTGTTATAAGAAATGATAAATGTGATAGATACAGAGAAGCATAGGAAGATTTATATGAACCGATGTAAAGTGAAGCTAACATAGTCAAGAAAGTTATATGCACAATAACTACAACAAAGGAATCACCCCAAATCAGATACACATACATCAAAAGTGAATGCTGCAAAATTATCAAGAACAAAGAAGAATCAAAGGAAGAACTATGAGTCTTTAACCCAATTCATTTTTTTCCATAAGTGTGAGGCCCACAACTATTGCATAATGCCTTTATTTTCATACCTTTTCAACAGATCAATTAATTATGCTGATTTTCCCCCTATTTTTCTTTTTGGGCCTTAAAAATGAGATTTTTTTACATGCGTTGCCTCTCGGAGAAATAGAAGGACTACTGGAGGAACTGTGGTAAAATATATATATATATATATACACACACACATATATATATTCATATATATCATATATACAAATACAAAAGATATAAATAAAAACATTTTACTAGAAGATGATAAAAAAGGAGATGCAAGTTTATTTCAGAGAATTTCTCATTTATCTATTTGATAAGATCAGGAAGAATATAAGAGTATTTTACATGGGATTTCCTTATATGGAATTTTAATATATTTTGTAACTAGAATATTCTTTCTTTGTTCTCATATCTCTGTGTCTAAAATAATGAGGATCTTCCAATTGTTTCATTTCATTTGTCTTATTAGTTATGAGCAATAATACTGTTCACTTTAAGAGATCATCATTGCCATGAAGTTCTACATTTTGGCAAGCACATAATGCAAGAGTTATGCATGCTGCTCCCTTGTGCCCTGAATTCCCAGACTCTTAATGGATTTATTTATTTTGTAAAGTGCATCTCATTTTCAGCCTCATTTAGTTTTTGCCTCTGAAATTATTACCTTTGTGACTGCAACACCCAGTAATGACATGTCAGGAATGACTAAGCAAGGATTCTTAGCCTGGGGTCCACAAATCACCAGAGGATTCATGGGTAAATTTCAAAGGGTCCATGAACTTGGATGGAAAAAAGTTACATCTTTATTATCACAAATATCTAACTGAGATCTAGCATTTCTTCCAATTATTTAAAAATAATATTCTGGTACACAGTAACCACAATATGTACAATGTTTAACTGTGAATAACAAGAATCCAAGACAACTCCAAGGGACTAATGATGAAAAAGGTTATCCACCTCCATAGGAGGAACTGATGGATTCCAAATGCAGATTGAAGCATAACATTTTTCATTTTATTTCCTTCATGAATTTTCTGTTTATAAGTGATATGTATCTTATTTCACATGAAGAACATGGTAATATGTACTACATGATAGCATATAAACAAATCTCTATCATATATTGCTTGCCATCTTAGGGAGGGAGTGAGAAGGGAGAGAACATGGGTTACAAAAAGTCAGAAAATGATTATTAAAAATTGTATCTACATGTAACAAAAATGTTATTCTGAGGAAGGGTCCATAGGCATTACCATACAGTGAAAAGGGTCCAGGACAAAAAAAGTCCTCCTAGACTAGAGGAAGCAAAGGAAGTTCTAGCTTTCTATTCTTGTAGTTACATTTTCTTCCAAAGATTTTCAACTTGATCAACTATGTTATTGACACTGTTTTCCAAGTACCTAGTCATTTTTTATTATGATTTCTACTTGGATTTCCAAGGAAAATGAGTATCTCAAATTAATCTAGATAGAATATGGCACAGACTCCTACTTCTGCCACTTTCTTATGCCAAACCCCTGAGCAAATTCAATTTCCAAGATCCCTGGAGAGATCTGGGATGGAGGATAGACAATGGAGCCAATGAAAAAGAAGAGTTTGGGTCAGGAATACATTGCAGGCTCACTTTGAGTTGTTCTAGGTCTTGATTAAGCCAAAATAATTAGTTAAGATTATTGAGTAAACACTCATATAACTCAGAGAGCAGTTATAGTGGGAAATTGAGCTAGATCTAGGGAAATCTAGAGATTTCAATCATTTTTTATATTTTAAGTTCAAGAATATGAATAAAATATCTAGCCATTTTAAATAAAGAGGATCTAGGGAAAATATTTATGAGGAAAATGCCCCTCCTTGGAAATTATGACAAGGCAATAATTAATACTGCATATACATCTCCTCTTGAATTTTCCATTGTTACTTCAAATATAGAATCATAGTAACAGTAATAAAAGAGACTTTAGTAGTTATCTAGTGTAATGCAGGATTGTTTACTTAGGCAGGCAGGGACACCCCTAAGCCAAGCCATTACCCTCATTTGTTAACCTGCTAGACCACTCTACATCAGTGCAGTGGAATTTGTCCCTGGCTGAGGGGCTGGTTCCCTCAGCCTGTTCCTACCTTCTGAGACCTTCTGCCAGCACTGATCTTCACCCTTAGCAACAGTTTCCCAGACCTTAACTCTCTTCCCTCAGCTTACCCTTGCATTTATTTAATAAACCCCTTGGCTTTATTTAAAGAGCTTCAGTTGATTCATTTATATCATCAACTAGGGCCAGGGACTGAGAAGAGGGAAAGATAATTATCACTAGATTCCTGAGGGGCTGGACCAGGCATCCATCTTGCTTCCTGTTGGTTTCAGTTTATCACCTGCAAGGAGGGGCTCCTCACTCCTCACCTTAAGGAAGCTTAGAGACAACCGGGAGACTGAATAGAAACAGCTCAGCCCAGGCTCACACAATCCTGGCTGACCCAATTCAACCCATACTGAAGTTAATAGTATCGCTGCCTGGAAGATTCAGTTGGTACCACCCAGGCCTCCCTAATATAAGCCTCTTTAGCCTATTTATTTGTTGATAACATCTGGCGAGTACAGTTAGGTTAAACAGCCTACAAGAACAATCAAAATGGGAGTAACTAGGGTACAATTTATATTATCCAGTTTCTCAGTCTTGATTTGGTCCATTATGCAGGGAGCCTTAGATTTTTTGGTTCCACAAAGTACCAAGATTTGTTCATCAATTACTTGAAATATATGATTACTATAAGTGGTGTGGCATAACATTGACAGAATTTATTTGCTTCATCCCGACGGCTTTGGCGCAACTCTTTTTGTGAACAAGAATTCTCCCCTACCATAGACACAACAGCTAGTCATTTGGCCATTACCTGAAAACTTCCAGTGAGGGAAAAACCACTGTATCTAGGGGCAATACATTCTACTTCTGAGCAGTTCTAATCATCTAAAAATTAGTTCCTTTGAAATTTCCATTTATTGAAACTATATGGCCATGAACTATGGGACCATCCAGAACAAGTACAATCCTTTTCTTGGTATTTATTGTTCAATAGTTTCAGTCATGTCTGAATTTCTATAACCCCATTTGGGATTTTCTTGGCAAAGATACTGGAGTAGTTTGCCATTTCCTTCTCCAATTCATTTTATGAATAAGGAAAATGAGGCAAACAGTGTTAAGTGACTTGCACAGGATCACATAGTTAATAAATATCTGAGTCCAGATTTGAACTCAGGAAGATGAGTTTTCCTAACTCCAGACCTGATATTATATATACATATTTTACTAGAAGACAACATAATTTGTTTAAAAATGAATAGATTGATTTCCTTTCAAGATTACATCTTCTTCTTGACCTACCTATATCTGATAATAGTAGGGACTACCATATTCCCCTCATTCCAGTCCCAGACTTTTGTGTTCTCTTTGAATGTAATCTGTCTCTTGACTCTATATCCAATAACTTGCCAAATCTGGGAAAGTCTTTCCTAGTGTTTCTTGCATCCATTGTCTCTTTCCTATTTCTATGGCTGTTAAACTAATGCAGACCCTTATCCTTCAATCTTTACAAAAGTCTCCTCATCCTCCTCAGTTCACTCCTAACTTCTAGTCTTTCCCAAAGCCATTTTTTTCACTTTATTAATTCCTCTTCCAAAAACACTGTTTTCATCACACTTCCTTGTTCAATCATTAACAATGGCTCCTTTTCAATGAAAAGCTATAATTCAGACCATTTAATATGACCTTCAAATCTCTCTACAATATGCTCCCAAACTACTTTTCAACTCTATGTCTTGCTACTCATTTATGTCTCTCTATCCAAAATGGTCTATAAATCCCCCAAATATGCTGTATTTGTACTATTACTCTTCTTCTTGCCTAGAAATCCCTTTTCTCTTCTCCTCTATGCCAAGGAAAATTCTGTTGATCAAGTCCTCACCCCATTTCAGCCTCTTCTGGGAAGCCTTTCTTGACCCTTCCAGGTAGAAAATTTTTATATATTCTCTAAAATCAAATGTTGTTTTTTTTTTGTCTACCATGAGGACAAGAAGAAAATGGGAAGTTGAGAAAATTGATTTTGTTAACTGAGAAAATGAATTTAAATTCAAATTTGAAAGAAAGTAAGAGAAAAAGAGAAAAGAAAGAAGGAAGGAAGGAAAGAAGGAAGGAAGGAAGGAAGGAAGGAAGGAAGGAAGGAAGGGCAAAAGAAAGAAAGAAAGAAAGAAAGAAGAAAGGAAGGAAAAAAGAGAGAAAGAAACATATTAATTGTTTTACTCTCTCCTAGGCACTTTTTCTTAGGAGAGTACTTCCTATATGCCAATTTTTTGCCTCCTGTTATTTACTAGTTTGCGTTATTAATTCTCTTGTGTGTGCTTGTATTTATTTTTTCACTTAGATTATAAACTCCTTTAGGTTAGCAAATATGTCTTCCTCATCTTTTTATTCCTCCAATAGACTTACCACAGTGCCTTGCACACAGAACAAGCTTTTAATAAACATTGATTGTTCCAAGATACTGGGGACTTATCAGATTCAGAAATGGAAAAGCACCTATATAATGTCTAGCCAGTGGAGTATTCTATCAGTGCAATGAGGAATGTCGAGCATAGGAAGGCTGCTGCTACCCAAATGCTTTGGAATAATTAAAGGAATTATCCATGATTAGCAGAAGACCTGGGCACAGTGAGAACTGCACATTTAGGGCAAGAAAATCACGTTGGGTGAATCAGGCAGTGCTTGCAGGGAAAGAAATGATAGAGATTGGGAGATGTAGGATGGTGGTACTCATGTAGTAGTAGTGTTGGATATCCTTCCTATCTTCATTGCAGTACGTATGTTAGAGTAGGACAGTTGGGAGAAAGGGGGGATGGCTAATGGAGGGAATGGTCCTGCATTTTTGATTCAGAGTAGATCCAGGGCATTGGCTCCTCAGAAATTATCACAACAGCATCTCCCAGTAGGGTTATGAATACAAAGATGACAATGAACTCCACTTCAGTGACTATGCCGATTTTTTTTCAAAGTATCTAGGTGTTTTATTCCATCTGATTTTTTAAAAATAGTAATCTTCTGATATTTTAATCAGCTGTCTTTAAAAATAACAGGTGTTCCAGGACCTGTTTTAGTCATTTTGTTTAGCATGAAAAAACATGGCATTCTTTTTTGCATCTCTTTGCAAATGTGTGATTTTTTTTCAATTCAAGGGCGACTCAGAATTATAACACAAATAAAATTTATCTAAACGCAGTTCTGAAACTTTTACTTCAGAAACTGAAACAGATGAAGACTTGCCTTGTAAATCCTACATTGTTTATGTTCATCAATACATACTGTAGAATTATCACTTTCTTTGCGTAGAGATATTCTTGCGTATACTAGCTACAATGGATTTTTTTATGAGGAGGTATTGCTATCTTTTTCTTGGTCTCTGGTTCTATGACCTAATCATCATGAAGAATTAAGTGAACAAATGCCCTTTCTTCATGAAGACCACCAAACTGCTCTGCCTTTTATATTCTTACTGAATTGCTTATTGTTGGAAATGGGGCAAAGAAGTTAAGCCACCTGCCCACAGGTCACTCAGCCTGGGAGTGTCAGGAGCTGGGATATGAACACAGGTCTCCAGAACCTTGAGGGCACCACTCCTTCCGCTACACCAGTTTCTTCTCCATTCTATATATATGCCCAAATGGACTAGAAGAAACTTAGACCAATAAGGGGTGTTAGAGGCCACTTTGTCCAACCTTCTGCTTAATACATAAATCTGTTCTGCAAGATCACTGACAGGTAGATGGTCATCCAAGCACCATTAGTTGACCATTACCGACTTCTAATCTTTAACATTCTATAAATTCAGATGTCAAATGATGTCATGAAATAAATGTCACTGGCTTGATTTGCCAGTCTAGTAAACCTTACAAAAATAGGAAATGACATTATGTTGAAAAATCTTTTCTTAGCAGCTCTATGAAGACACCTAGTTATCACTGCTTTTTTTTTTCTGAAAGTGTACGTAGTGTTGCAAATATTGCTTTAAAAATATCTTTTTCAGCCTCATTAGCATTTCTTTTTTTCAAGCCTCAATTAATTTGGAACATTAACATTCTGGACACTATTCTGAAAAGTTTGTGCCTTCTTTTGCATTTATTTATTCTGAGGTATGAGGTCTGTCTAGCACAGTGTCTGGAACACAATAGATGTTTACTAAATAGTGACTGATTGATTCTATCTTTTTTACAAGATTTTTTAAATCTTAGTTCATCAGTCACCTCCCCAAGTGTCTACACTAGCTTTTTAGACTCTTCCTTTTCACTCACTGAGATAACACACAATTATACTGTCAGATTTTTTTTTTTTGAATTGTTCAACTGGATCTTCTCTGATGCTTTTTGAAATCTGCTTTTCTAAATCTAGGGTACACATCTGGTATTTGAGCATGTTCATTGTTCCTTTGCTTGGCAGTTATGAAACTTGTGGTTATACATGGGATGCACATATACATATACATATACACAGACAGCCTTTGACAGCATAATGGGAAGCTCATGAGTGCGCACACACACACATGGCACTGTCCCCTGTATATGAAGACATGATTAGAGGTTATAAATGAAAATATTTATATCATTATACTCCTTTCCAAAAAGGCCATATCCTAATTTATAGTACTTTCACAAGATATGTAGATATAGATATATTTTTAAATACTTACCACGGCTGGCAAGAGTAGTCTACTGGTTTGGGTACCTAGGATATAAAAAGAAAAAATACAGTAAAGTTACTAAAGGTAAATATTTGAACACAGATGATTAATTCACTTTTATAAATCCTAGATCCAATATCATAGGAGCTTAAGGAGTTCAGTCTTGGAAATACTCTTTGGAACTTAAAAGAAAGCAACACTAAAAGAAATGAGAATTTAGATCAATGCAATGACCAATCTGGATGCTAGAAAATTAAAAATGAAATAAATTAGGGTAGTGGGCAACAGGTATGGAAAGAGATATATGCTATCAGAAGTAGCTGATAATGTGCATTGCTTTTGCTCGTCTGTCCTTTACTTTTTGTTCAGCAGCTACAGAATCTCTGGGATTTACATCTGATTCCAGTTTGGGAAGAAAGGTAGGAAAATGATCTGTCATCTGACTGGAAGACAAGGGTTCTGATGATTCAGTTGTGGCAGGAGTTTTAGAACTCTTGAGAATGAAAGGAAGAGGAAATGGTCATCCTATGATAGTAAAGGTCATGGCATGCGTTGGTGTTTTCCATGTCTGCAGTTCTCTTCTTCAAAACTAGTAGGGATGCCTCCTAATTAAACAGACAAGCTAAGAGAAATGTGACTAAGGATTTTATTGCTGTTGCTAGTTTCAATAGCCATGGAACAGCTAGATGGACAGTGCACAGGGCATTGAATCTAGTCAGGAACTCATCTTCTTGAATTCAAATATGACCTCAGACACTTCCTAGCTATGAGAGCAAATCCCTTAACCCTATTTGCCTCAGTTTCTTCATTTGTAAAAAGAGCTGTTGAAGGATATGGAAAATATTCAAATATTTCTGCCAAGAAAGCCCCAAAATAGGGCTACAAAGATATGAATACAACTGAAAAATAACTGCACTGAACATAGCTTCCTTAGCAGGATGGATGGTTTACTTGTCTTTTTGCAGTATGAGAGTGCTACAATGGATGCTACATGGAAGAGGGAGATCTTTCTGGGCACAGAACTGGGACCTCAACCCTTAGCTGATTGCTAGATAGTTGTGCTCTTCACTGAGGGCATCCTAGGAACCACTGCATGACTATATTTCTAAGTGAAGACTTACTTTACATGTGGCTATATTTTATAAACTTGTCTTATAGGCAATAAAATAAAATAAAAGGGATAAGTTATATGGGGGAATAACAGAAACAACAATAATAATAACAGCTAGCATTTTTGTAGTTCTTTAAGGTTTACAAAGTGCTTCATATTACCTCTTTTAATCCTTACAAGAACCCCTAGAGAGAGTTGCTTTTATTATCCCCATTTTTCAGAGAGGGAAACTGAGGCTTAGAGAGATTCATTAACTTGCCCAAAGCCAAAAAAAGTTAGTGTGTATCTAAATAACTCAGGTCTTTCTGACTCCAAATACAGTATTCTAACAATTGTATCACCTAACTGTTTCATAGTAATGAAGATTTTAACAAAAGAAAGAATAAAAGCCTCAATAGTACTTGAAAGATTTAGTATATGCTATCATTTTCTCCCAAAAGGAATTATAATATAGGATGGGTAAGTAGGACTTAATTTGTTTGGCTACTAGTGTAGCGCTAAGAGCTGAGGGGTTAGGTCAAATGTGTAGGTTGCTGAAATTTATGTAGTTATTCACATGACTATTTTGAATCTACCCAGAAAAAAGATGAATTATTAATAAGTACCAAATATTCTCTTCATCTCAATGGACAGAGATAATAATTGTTTATCACCATTACTAAAGCAAATTCCAAACTTTGGTTTAAGAGTCTGACAGGGCCAGAATGCTAGACAAATATTTCATTTTCTCTGCTTTACTATGTGAATCTCAAAGAGAAAATCCTCAAAATACTCTTTTCTGTAAATAGATCAGATATTCCAAGTGTCTAATTAAAGTCATCAAAAAACCCACTGATGGACAGAAAGCCATACTGCTTTCTGACTGCTGACATAGACTCCATGCTGCAGAGAGGAGGTGGGGGAAGGTTTAAAAATACCTAAGAAAAGACTGGGATACAGAAAAGCTATTCTCATGATTCAGCAATTTTTCATTCATTCCTAAAGTCTCTTTAGATATGCATTGTATGCTGTTCCTAGGCATTCTGAATACTAAGTAGTTGTGAAGCTTGTTATACTTAATAATAATAGTTAAAGTTATAGCACTTTGAAAATCGGATCGATGTTACCATGTCTTTGGCCCAATCATTTGTCATGATAGGACATTTATATTTTGCCCTTCGAGGTTAAGAGTTGTGCAGAATCAATTTATCTCTCTAGTCAAAATATCCCTCTGGTTATTAACGTTAAAATTGGTCTGCATTGTATACATCATTCATTTTTATTTTACTATGTGCCCAATATAATTCACGATTTTGGTTTTAGCAAATATCTACATATATGTTAATGTATTCAAAGCAGATAAAAAAACACCAAATAGTCTAACTTCAAATTCTAATTGTAGCCATCTTATACTAAATTTATTTCAGAAATACAAAATAATCTATGCCATTATTTTTCATACTAGTATTAATAATGATAGCTATATTCATAACCTATAAAGCACCTTACAAATGTAGGCTATTAGATTTTCACTATTATTATTCATAAATGTAGACTATTATAATCATGGCCTCCCTTTAGGTAGTGCTTTATAATTTACATATATTATCCCATTTGGTCCTCGAAAAAGAATCTATAAGGTAGTTAGAGTGAAAGGGATAAGTACTAGGCTTGTGATATATTTCATTTGTTTGAGGAACTCTTGATACAGCAGCTTTCTTTACCCAAGATTTGTACCTTTTCTGCCACATACAATACTGCTGCAAGGCATGGTTAGTGCTAAGGAGGAATCCCCCCAGACGGTTTTCTATATTTGAATTCCTACTATTAGTCAAAAAGCTAGTAAGTGTCTGAAGCAAGATTTCAACTTGGGTCTTTCAGACCCTAAATCCAGTATTCTAACAGTTGCATCACTTAACTGTTTCATGATAATGAAGATTTTTTTAAAGGGGAAAAAAACCATCAATAATATATGAAAAATTTGGTATCTGTTATTCTCACCCAAAGAGAATTATAATATTGTTCAATCATTTCAATCATGTCTGACTCTTCATGACCCCATTTGGGGTTTTCTTGGCAAAGATACTGGAGTGGTTTGCCATTTCTTTCTTCAGCTCATTTTACAGGTGAGGAAACTGAGGTAACCAAGGTTAAGTGACTTGCCCATCTACTTAACATCTGACACCAGATCTGAACTCATGAAATGAGTCTTCATGACTCCAAGCCTGTAGCTCTATCCACTGTACCACCTACCTGTTGTCATTATGTAAAATATGGCCATTGGTTCCAGCCTACTGGAAACAAGTAGTGTGAATTCCAATAATGTGACCACTTTATAGAGTTTGTAATTCACAGACCAAGAGAATTTCCCAGGACACCGAAAAGTTAAGTAACCTGCCCGGAATCACACAATCAGTATTTGTGAGAAACGGGACTGGAATCTAAGCCTTTATAACTATCCAACCAACTGTGGCATGTTGCCTTCTAAGATAATACAGTTTTTATTATCTTTATTTCATAGATGAACAAACAGATTCTCTGTCCAAGGTCATAACATTTACAAATTTCTAAAATCATGATGTTCTGGAGATGCAACAAAAGCAAAGCACTCCATAAACTCGAGGCTTTACATCACATTGAAGGTATACCACATTTATTCAAATACATTGAAAACCTGGAAATAAATTAAAAATTGTTTCAAGAGGGAAAAACTATCAATGCTATTTTTAAAAAAGTGCTGGAAAATGCTAAGTATAAAAATAAGAAAAAGAACCAAGGAATAAACATAGGCAAAGAGAGAACAAAATTATTATTTTTCATTGTTTTGTTTGTTTTGAGTTTTTTGCAAATAATATCCAGAAAACTCTCATTAACATTCATTTTAGAAATCATAAAATTCAGCAGTTAAAAAATATAAAATATGTTCATATTCATTTTTAGCATCCTGTATATTTCCAACAAAATCCAGAAAGAGAAATATCATTCAATATAAGTATGATGTATAAAATATTTTGAAGTCCATCTACCAAGACACACCCAACAACAATATGAATACCATTATAAAATATTCTTTACATAAGGATAAACCCCCAAAATTTGAATTTTAATTGCTCATGGCTTAGCCATACAAATATAATAAAAATAACTAATTTACTTATTCAATAACATATTATTTAAGCAACAAAGAATTACTTTATTAAACCAAGTAAAAATGATAAGAATAAAATTCATCTGGGCCAAACAAAGTTCAATTTCAAAAGAGATAATGGGGTGGGGTGGTGAGTGGGAAAGAAGTGAGTCTAGCATGACCACATATCAAACTATACTACAAAGCAGTAACCTTCAATTGGTTACAAAGTAGAGAAGTCAATCATTGGAATAGATGAGGTTCACAGCATACAAAAGTAAATGAATTCAATAGAATCCAATGGGTAAACCAAAAGACCTCAGCTGCTAGGAGAGGGGCTCACTATTTGACAAAAATTGTGAGGAAAGTAGAAAAGCAGAAATTAGGTATAAACAAAACATCTCACTCAATATATAAAGAAAACTTGCAAACAGAGATATGGTTTAGATTTTGAAAATGGTATAGGAAGCAAATTAGAAGTTTAAGAAAAGTTACCTGTCAGATCCTTGGATAACAGAAGAGTTCATGCCCAAATATGGGCTAGAGAAAATTACACAAAATAAAATGGCTAATTTTGATTACATAATTTTTAAAGGTACAAACAAAACCAATATAGTTAAAATTAAAAGGGAAGCAAGTAACTGAAGAAAAAAATCTTCAAAGGGAGTTTTTTTTCCTGGTAAAATTCTACTCAAATGATATAAAGAACTGGTTTAAATTTATAAGAATAAGCTATTCAGTGATCAAATGATGGGAATAAGCAGTTTTCGAAGGAAGAAATCCATCTGTGAACAGCAATCATAGGGGAAAAATGTTCCAAAACACTAATAGTTAAAGAAATATAAACAGAACATTTCTTTTGTCACCCACTGAGTTTATCTCACATCTCTCAGACTGGATGACAAAAAAGGAAAATGACAAAATGTTTTACACATATGTATGTTTGTATATGATAGCTGATGAGAGAATTTGTTTCACTTAATTATGCATATTTGATAAGAGGGTTTTTTTGTTATTGTTTGACGAGAGAAGGGTAAGAAAATAAATGCTTAATGGGCAAAAAAATGTTTTTAAGCCACCTATAAAAATAACAAAAGAAAGAGTGATTGGGGGCATGTGGGTGGGCTCAGAAATCACTTAAATCGGAAGAAATGAATTGTAGTACAAAATGATGTCTCTTATTTTTAAAAGAATCCCACTGTTTGTGATTCAAATCTATTTTCTTCTAATCACTAAATTGGTGCCCAAATCCTTAACAGAATCCTTAATTTTTAAAGGTCTGGCCCCCCAAATTATCTCCTGCCTCACTTCTAAGAGAAAATCATGGATGGTGGTCTCAAGACAACTCAGAGTTTTCCAGGAAATTACAGTAGCTGCTCTTTAAGGAAAATCAAAAGGACAATGGTGCTCATTAACACCTAAATAATATTTGCAAAAGATTATCTCATTTGATCCTCCCAGGCTCATTATAAGTTAGGCATTGTATGTTTTATTACAGATAAAAAAGAGGCACCCAGAAGTCCAATGTTTTGAGGGTAGTCAACCAGCCTGTAGCATAAATAGGGCAGGGATTCATAGCTGGGCATCTCCTGTCTTGAAATCCAGAAATCTGCCCAGCACACCCTGATTCCTCTCATTGATGAGCATTCCAAGGAGAACTCCCAGGACCTCATGCCTGAATGGCCAAAGGGACCACAAAGCAGTGGCATACCTCCCAGGTTCTCTCTATCTGAGACCCATTTGGTTCTCCTAAGCCTTTTCTCTGGCCCATGAATCAGCTATTATAATTAAAAATTCCTAAACTGTACAATGCCTAGAATTCACCCAGTTTATATTTTCCCAAAGCAGTCAATATAAAATGAATGGCCATATATTAACTCATAAGTATGAATGAAAAGATAATGTTCTCTAATGAATCTCTCTTTGTATCTCTCTTTGTACATAACCTAGACTTATTTTTTTCATTGAACCTTTTGTTTTATTCATATAAGGAAAAAAAATACTTTCTTGTGTCATATCATTAGACACAAGAACCTTCTCTGTAATTTATAGTCTTAGAAACTTGTCTGAGGCATCATGAGTTAAGTGACTTGTACAGTCATGCAACCAGCTTGTGAGAGAGATGAATCCAAACCCAGATCTTGCTTATAAAGCATCTTTAGAACATGCTTTCTCTCTGTCACAAATGTCACAAAAACAAAACAAAGTCCACACTCACTATCATTCTGTAGACTTGAGATATTCTCTCTTACCCTGGTTAGCAAAATCATAGCTTACATAGAGCCTGTTGGCAATTCTACCACCTAGGATTATTTAAAATTAATTTAGTCCCATGCTGAACTTTTACATTGTCTCTTTAAAGCTGTTGATAAGAGAAAACAGGTAGAAAAAAATTGACATGTTCTCCATTTGGGTTTACAGTGTTCTGGAATGTATCCCCAAGGTTAGTGGAGATGGTCTTCTTAGCCATGTGTCTATATATATATATAAATGTTTGACTCACAGGATTCAGGGAAAGGGATTTTGATCCTACTTAGGTACGACAAAAATAAAAGGTTAAAATAATTAGCTTTGAACATAGAACTGTATTTCCATCAGTGATGCGGATCCAAACATTGACAACTGTACACTCCAACTAAATTTTTAGAACATTGTAATTTATATTGAACAGGGAATGTCCCAGAATAGTGATAAGGAAGTACACTCCTCCCCTTTCATGGTACATATAAGTGGGAAACAATAGGAATGGTATAGAATGTTTCATAGCATCCATCTCTGTTTCTTCCATAAAACTGATTTTTTTCCCTTAAGTTAATTTGGATAAGGATGGTTGTTCAGCTTTTAGAAAGTTTCAGTGTTGTTTTTTAAGTTATTATTTTCTTCTTTTTTATAAGGGAAAGGCAAGTTAAAGTTGTTGGGGTTTTTTTATTTTTTTCTTCTTTTTTATAGGGGAAAGGCAAGGCTGGTGCCACACTGTTATAATCTCTGCTACTGCAGAAGGTTGAAGATGGTAGATCCCTTTAATTTGGGACTTTGAAACTTCAATAGGGCTAAAACGAATTGGGTGTCTGCACTAAGACTAGCATTAACATGGCGAGCCACCTAGACTCCAATATGGTGGCCCCACACATTCTGGAACCGTCAGGAACACAGGGCCCCCAGACGGCCAAAAAAGGGACTGGAATTGGCCTTGTCCTTAAAGTGAATGTGAGATAAGTAGACCCAGCCTCAAAACGAATTAAAAAATGTACAACAACAAAACAAGCAAAAGTATGAGAATGAAGGAGAGAGAGCGATAGTGTAATGTATCCAGAAATAGTCATACAAAAACAAAACCCTTAATAAAAGTTAAATTAAAAAAATATTACAATGTTAGTGTCCAGAAGACTTTAAGCCTATTAACGGGAGGTCATAGTAATCAATTCCAATATAATAGCTTGTAAGCCTGGAAAGATGGTGGCATTTTTGAAGAAGTTTAATTTAATTGGAAATAATAGCATCCATCTCTGTTTCCTCTATAAAGTTGAATTTTTCCTTAACTTCATTTGGATAAGTACTGCTGTTCATTAATTTCTACTGGTAGCATCATACTGCAGTTAATGTTTTGAGAACATTTTACTGTGCTTTTGAAGAAAACAATAATAAGATGTTAATGTACACAGAAAAATATATTTAGAGATTTGGTTGAAGAATTCGTGTATTTGATACTACTTTTTAAAAAGCATACTATTTATAGTGTAATATCTCTGTATAACCAAAAGTGACTGGGGGAAGGGAGGGAATAGATTAAAATCAAACCATTCTCACCTCACTGGAGAAAACCACAATTTGTACAATGCATTTATACCGTAAAGCTTTGGCTTATTTCTTTAAAAAGAAAAGCTCTCTGGACAATCTAATTTCATAAATTCCCTGAAGTTAAATTTGCTTCCTGTGAATATTTCCTTAACAGTTTAAAATTTCAATCTGCTAATGGAAGCATATCACTGTTGCAATTTTAAATAACATTGGACATAACATTCAAATGCAAAGAACAAAGAAATAATATGATTCCCAGAAGGCATGATTAATAAAATTTCTGGTGAAGCTGACCAATTTCCCCTGAATGTTCTTGAACAAACAATAACATTGAAAAAAATTAAATATATATACTTACACATGGATAAGGCTTAACTGCTTCACTAGGAAAGAAGCCAATCTCCCCTGATGCTAAGTTCCGTCCCTATAAATAGAGGGAAAAGTGTCAGGGTTAAGAATAACAATTACTCAAAGGATAATACCAAAGCACTTTCTATTTAATCAACAACTGTTAACACAGAGCATCAAACTCTTTATAAGTAATATCTTATAGTAAGCATTCCAATAATAATAACAATAATAATGGTTACCATTTATATGACACTTCCAGATTTATGAAGCCATTGTCTACATTAAATCTCATGTCCCTCACAATAATCCTATGAGGTAATACTCATGATATCACCCCCATTTGACAGAAAAGGAAAATGAGGCTGAGAAAAGTTCAGTGACCTTCTCAGGGTCACAAAGCTAGTAAGTAGATGAAACAAGACTGAAATCCAGGTTTTCCTCACTCTAAGCCTAGGGCTCTCTCTACACTATATAAAGCCATCTAACCTTACTCTCATCTTGGTTTGGGAGAGACAGTTGTTGCAAAAAGAGAGTATTAAATGGTTCTCACAGTTGCCCAAAGGCATGACCATCATTCAAGAACTCATCTGATTTTCAATCCAACCCTCAATGCCTTGGACATTCTGCCATTCAATTTCAAAGACAGACTTTAATATTTTATTGAGTGTTGTTATTATTTTTTTTAATCTGGACCAGTGACGTGTTGAGATTACTTTAACAACTTGCCCGGAATTTATATTTTTGAAGAGTTTCCAGGAATTTTGAGAGTGGCATGGTCATGTTCACGCAGCACTGTGTAGAGATGGGATTTACTAACTCCAGTACAATCCTTTGATTCATTAATCTATACTGTCTCTGCTAATATTTTATTCTCATTAATAAATCACTGGAAAAGTATGGTTGACTTTAGAGTATGACCATCACTAACTGGGAACTCATAGTCAAGGGACCTTCGCCAACGGTCCATATCCGGAGACCTCCAACATGAATAATGTCATTATTTCACCAGACACAACCTTCAGCCCTGTACTTGCTGGACATTTTTATCAATAATCCAGATGATCTGGAAAGAGCTTCCATTTCCAAGTGGCAATCATAGAGGAAGAAAAGATAAAGGAGGGGCTGGATAGGATAGGAATAACATTTTAACTGACATTGAGAGAAATAATGAGAAGGCAATAGAATAAATCCAGCCCAATTACAAGACAAGAGAAAAAATATTTAATTGTCCTAGAGGAACATAAATAGCACCTTTTCCTTCTCCTAAATGTACCTACCATATAGCATCTTGTTTATTTCTTTTGTTTGTTTTTTGGGATAATGCATGTTTTGTTTTTTATATTTTTTCTAGATTACATGTTGATCCAATTTCAATAATCATTTTCTCATATTTTACAATCCATGGGCTCTTCCTTCCTCCCTCCTCCTCTTTCCTCCTCCTCCTCAAGATGGCAGGTACTATAATATAGTTTGTATTTCTGCCTATTTCATATGTATGAAGTGTATTTCCTACTCACATGTCCATCTCAAATGCTACCTACTCTAGGAAGAAAGCCTCCCCTGAAGTCCACAGGCAAAAATGACCTATCCCATCCCCCACCTCCTCTCCTAACACTTTTACTTCAACCTTTCTAATGCATTTATCACATTCATTTTTGCATTACAGCAATCTATATGTAGGCGCTGTCCTTTTTTAATTATAAGCATAATATACACAATACAATCACAATCACAATTCACATTTATATAACATAGTGTTGTTGTTATAGCAGCAAGGTAGCACCTTGGACAGAGTGCAAGCCCTAGACACAAAAGGACCTGAATTCAAATCTTGCCTTAAACACTTCCTAGTGTAAAACCATGAGCAAATCAATTAACCCTGTTTACCTTAGTTTCCTCATTGTAAAATGAGCTGAAGAAAGAAATGGCAAAAGACTCTAGTATCTTTGCCAAAACAAAAACAAAACCCCAACAATAACCCAAATGGGATCACAAAGAGTAGGACACAACTGAAATAACTGAACAACAAAAACAAGACACTTAAAGATTTACAAAAAGCACTGTCCTCACAATAATTCTGTGAGGTCTACAGGACAAAATTATTATTCCCACTTCACAGAGAAGGAAACCAAGACTCAGAGAAGTTAAGTGACTTAAGGTAACACGTCCCATAAAATGCCACAGCTGGAGCCAGACTTCTAGATTCTGTCAAGTAATTTTCCCGCACTATGCTAGCCTATGTTTTCAAGAAGGAAGGAAATACAGTTTATTCCACTTTGTTTTCTCTAGCACCAAATGTAGAGCTGTGCACAGACTAGGTGTTTTGAAGGGATTTTGTAGAGTATAATCTTGGATTATACATACATATATAAAATGTTAAAACTTGGAAATTATGAGAATGATAATCAGCTATTCTCAATCTTTTCATAAAGAACATCTTAAAATAAAAGATTTTACCTGCAACAGGAGAGATTCAATTGAATAGAATGAATAATTTTCTGAAGACATTGTGATTAGATATTAAAGAGAGTTAAAGAAAGTAATAAAATCTTTTTAAAAACAGCTTTCAAAGCTCAACAGAGTCAGATGGGATTATTTATTTTAGGACTTTAAAGTATGGTGAGGTGAGCTGGGTTTCACTATAAAAATCTTTAAGGGCAAAACTCCTCTGTAGCTTTCTCAACATATGAAGCAATATTCTGCACACTTTTGTTGTTATTGTTGTTCAGTAATTTTTCAGTTGTTTCCAACTCTTCATGACACCATTCAGGATTTTCTTGGCAAAGGTACTTGAGTGGTTTTACATTTCCTTCTCTATCTCATTTTATTGATGAGGAAACTGAGGCAAATAAGGTTGTGAGTTTCCTAGGGTCACAAAGCTAATGAATGTCCAGACTGGATTTGAACACAAGAAAATGAGCTTTCCTGACTCTAAACATGGCATTCCATCCACTGGCTACCTAGCTGCCCATTCTGCACACAGTAGATGTTAAATAATATTTTTTGAATGAATGAATGGACTAGCATCCCATCATTTTTCTTTTGGCTTCAAATCTTCCAACTATAAGGTAGCTGACTTTACCAAGATGGATGGGGAAAAAATCACAGCCTACTAATATGATATGATTTATGATGAGAGAAAACCAGAATAGATAGAAATAGTCATGGGGAACTTTCACTTGAGCGTTTTTTGGGGAAAGAGTCCTATAAATATAAACTGTAGTAGAAGCAAAATCTAATGCATACAAGCTAGACTATTCTCCCTCCCACTCTTCTCTCTTCTCCTCCTCTCCCAAAGGCAATGAAATGATCTTAAAACTTAATTGGTCCAAGGGATAAAGTTCTAACTGTTGATTAAGCTTTCTGGTTTACCAATAAGAGAAATACAGAAACAGAGAAGCCCCCACCCAACCGAATCAATGTCCCATCTTCGAGGAATATCCTTTCCATGCTAGCGTGAAGTCAACTTCCTTTTATAAATATTACTTAGGTGATTTATGTCCCATTTCATTCCAATTCCAAGCTGGAACTACCGGAATGGTCTGAATTAGGTCTGGCTTTAGAACATAACTTCCCCCACTGCTTTCCACCCCACCTTTATCCTTAGTTTCAGCCACCGAGCCATAAATAGGAAAAGAAGCATGCTAACCAGAACAGGGACTATGATGAGGACAGCAATTGAGAAATAGGTGACCCAAAATGATTCTGTCTCTATTGTTTTTTTAAACCACTCTTCAAGAACTGTTTATGTGAAGTTCTCTGGAAGAAAGGAATTAGATTAAGCAAGCTGTCAAGCTCCTTTTCAACTCTAATTTTTTAGAAAATGCCTCAGTTGCAGAGGTCACATGTTCACCAAGATTTAGTGTATTTCCTAACAGCCTGCCGGTGAGTAATGATTATTTAACGTATTTTGACAGATGATTAAAATTACATTTTAACACTAATTCCTACGAGAAGTCATTTTTAGCTATGGAAGGTAATATGCACCATAGCCAATGAATTTACACTGATTAAGTAAATAGCCAACATTTGGTATATACAAAAACAAAACAGAGAGTAGGAGGGGTTGTTTTTGGCTCTTTTGTTGATGTTGGGGGGTGGATTTAAGTGAGTAGCTCATTAATGCTAATGGGAGGAGAAGCTGTCAATTCTACATGTAAGGATGGGGAATTGACATCTTAGCTTTTGAAAATAAGCCATTTGGAAGCAAATGATTGAGTTTGTGGGGTGTATGCTGATTTTCCTGTGTTTTTTGTATTAACCTTGACAAGGTTCTAGAAGCTACACTTAATTCTTCTTTACATTTCAGCATCGGCATTTTATTCTGTGCCAGATCATATTCTTGTTTTTTACCATTTGTACCTTTTGCAACTCTCAGGTAGAAGAAGATCTTTCTTTGTCCTTAATCTCTTTTTCTGACATTCATTCTAGAGATTCTTATAATATCTTCAAGGTCACCCTGAAACACTCCTCCCTTTTAAGTTACTTTTCTTTTGCTATATTATGAAACACTTCTTTCTATGTATTTATTCTGCAGAGTACATGCCATGATATATCCTCTACAAATTTCACAGAACAATCCTGGGTCACTTAAGAAAATTATTAAAATAGGTTCTATTTTGTTTCGGAGAGGAAAACAAAAACATTGACCATTCCAAAAAAAAAAAGTTTCTTAATGAATGAGAGAACAAAAAAAAGTATTTGATTTTTAACTCATAAAAAAAAAGTCCATATTTCTCAAAAGAATAATTTGATGCATGGGGGGCAGCTGGGTAGCTCAGTGGAGTGAGAGTCAGGCCTAGAGACAGGAGGTCCTAGGTTCAAACCCGGCCTCAGCCACTTCCCAGCTGTGTGACCCTGGGCAAGTCACTTGACCCCCATTGCCCACCCTTACCAATCTTCCACCTATGAGACAATACACCGAAGTACAAGGGTTAAAAAAAAAAGAGAGAGAATAATTTGATGCTGAGAAAACTGAGTCTTCTTTTGTGAAACTGATCATGATATCCACAGAAAAATATTCCTTCCCAAACCCTCACAGACAAAGTCAATGCTCTTATGCTTTCATAACTCCTCGGTTTACATTGAATTTCTTTGTACATGTTTTATTTTCAATATACAAGATCACAGCAAATGACAATAAATCAGATATTTTCAATATTTTTTTTTTCTGATAGGCAACAATATTATGGAAAAAGGCATCATTTCTATAAGGCCATTATACAATCTCTGCATCATACAAAAGTAGCAAGAATGCAATGTGTATCAGAGCTGTGAAAGCTAAAACTTAATTTTCAAAACTCAAGCACTTTCCAGCATAGGAGCTGTTCACAAAGGCAAAAATATGCTTTTCCAAAATCCATCTTAAACTGTTTATTTCCTGAATTTGGAGAAAGAAAAAAAAAGGATAAAAATGCCTTAGTAAAAATCCAGAACAAGAGTCTCTTCTCTGTGGTTCATTTATCCCTTTAATACCACCTGGATTGGGGTTTTAATGCACTACTGGATCAGCACGGAGCAATTTCCAGCAGGCAGAGTTGGATGAAAAGGGGGCAGATTAATGGTTATTTATGAAAGACTGGAAACGATCCCAAGCTGCAGTGCCCTAAACACTCACAGCGTATGCACGACGTCGAGGCAGAGATTACTAAGCAATTTATCACATATGGGTAATGGCCAGAGCAACTGCCACCTTCCCAGTCACACTCTCACATGCAGAAATGCACATTCTGAGGCTCTGGGTAGGGGAATGGGGAGGGAGTCTCTGGCTACAATGCAAAAGGAATCTGTTAAAGATAATAATAGCAGGTGGAGATAGAGGCAAATCTCCACTTCTTTCTATCACAGGGAGGACAACATGGCCCTTTAGCATCAAGCCCTCCAAACCTCCTTCCCCGTTACTTATTTAAATCCAAAATCAAGCTAAGCTCATAAATTTCTGAAAGGGTCATTAAGTAGGAATCTGCAGAACTTAATAATTTTACTTCTATTGTCACACAATAGGAATATGTCTGAGTTTATAGCTTTGCTCCTCAAATTTCCTCAAGCAAATGTCTTTGTTTTAGAGACTTCTAAGTGAAAAGCTGAATGAGAGTATTACACCTGGAGTCAGGAAGACTTGAGTTCAAATTCAGTCTTAGACTTGTTATGTGACCTTGATCAAATCACTTAAACTCGATCTACCTCTGTTTCTCAACTGTAAAATGGGCACAATAATAAAATTGAACATCTTTTCAGGAATAATAACTTCACAGAACCATCTGACTCAGATAGTACCTCAGAGGGTTGTTAGGAAGATCAAGGGAGATATTTGTAAAGCTTTTAGCACATTACTGGACAAAAAGGAAGGGCTAAATAAATGTTTGCTCCTGCCCTCTCTTCTTTGCAGAGATATTTGATACTTTGGGTATAAAATTTGCATTTATTGTCAAGACAATTGGGTTGACTTTTGCCAAGCATTTCCCCCACTCTTTCTCTAAAAAAAATACTCTTTATTATAAGGGATAAGCAAAGGATGGCTTGCTAATGGGCATGAGGGAGTGCTGGTGGCTCATTTATATTTACAAATAAAAGTAACATAAAAGCAAAAAGGATCAATATTTTAAAAAGAAAATGGCCTCACAGATTGGCTTCTTTTAGTTGAAGTAACTGGGAACATCCACTTTCTTGTAAACATATACAAACTATTATGCAACTAATGTCCTAATAAGGTCCTTTGCTATAGTTTAACATTGGGATTCACAGAAGGGCAGATGACAATGATAACATGATTATTATCTGAGAAAGTAGAAGATGCCACAAGTATTTTTACTTAGAATTAAAAATGAATTTGAGGTACTTGGAAACAATGATGCAGATTAGTTATAGGTTGGGATATTGGCTGGAATGCAAGGTTATAATTAGTATAGAGTGAACAGGGCTTTACCCCAAGGCACTAGCATTTACAGAGGATCTGATTCCTTTATTAAATGGCCAACTGTTCCCAGGACTAACATGCACACACTCATGGAGGTAAGAGTACTTCCCCTAAGGAGACTGCACCCCCTAGTCCAACCATTCTCTAAATCAGTTGCCTACCAGTCACCTGGTTTTACCCTAGGTGAGAAAAAAAGAAACTATGGAATTATAGCTGTCCACTGTTAATTCAGTCTCTCCTCATCTTTGCTTTATAAAATTCCTTTAAGGCTCAGCTCAGTGGCTACCTCCAATACAAAGCTTTTCCTGATCTCATTTATTTATTGATGGTGCTAATTCATCTCTAACTTCTTTCTTTTATTTCTCTCTATGCATCATGTGGCACATGGATAGAGTGCTGGAACTAGAGTAAGGAAGCCTCATCTTCCTGAATTCAAATCTGGCCTCTGAACTCTATTAGCTGTGAGACCTTGGGCAAGTCACTTAATCCCATTTGCCTCAGTTTCCTCATCTGTTAAATGAGCTGTAGAAAGACATGGCAAATCAGCATCTTTGTTAAGAAAACCCCAATTAGAGATATGAAGAGTTAGACAGGACTGAAAACAACTTAACAACAAAACTATATACATCCTTGTATAGTAGCAGCATGGCATTGGGGATAAAGCTCCACCCTTGAAGCCAAGAAGATCTGAGTTTAAGGCTCACCTCTTACACTTGCAAGACAAATCATCTTGAATAAGTTGTTTAACTTCTCAGTGTTCTAGGCAACATTCTAAGTTGGTAAGTTGTAGAGAAGGTGTTGCCTCGCTTTGGGATTTTCTGATACTAAGAAATCACAGGTCTGGTCTGTAATTTCCTGGCACACAGTAAGAATTTAATAAATTCTTCTTAACTGACTGGCTAGCCTAAACCTATTAGTGCTGTATCCTTCCAGGAGGATATAAACTCCTTGTTTCATTTTTTTCTTTGTGGGCTGATAGCTCAGCATATAGTAGGTGTTTAATAAATATCTCTTGAATTGAGTTGAAGGTTTTATGCCAACTACAGTTCAGAATTTAGCTGAATGATACTTAAAAGTGCCTCATGCAATATTAATCCTGTTGGTGCCCCATAATTATGGCTGACTGGCTGATTGGTTGCGGAGAAATTTAATCAGTATTTGCCATCATAAAATACTTTCAGACTCATGATTAAAAATATTACCATTCGTAATATTACCTGTATTGAAATTTGCAACCAACTGTTTACCTCTGGGAGCTCTGCTGGACTGCAAAAAGCCCATAACCATGGCTCATAAACTGAGCTTATAATGACCAGTACTTGACTTCCACATTTAAAAAAAGGAATATATGGGAAAATCCTGATTAACCAGAATTGTTCAGAGATTGAACATTTTGGTCACTAAATTTTCTGAAAAAAAAAAAAAAAAGAATGACCAGAAAAGCAGATTTCTTTGAGCCCCTGAGGAAAGATCTAAATTTTTTCAGCAAACTTTTTTTAGTCTTGGCAAATAGTGGAGATGGGATACAATGAAATTTTGAAGTTGCATGATTCTGTGATTAAAGCAGTGATTAAGCTAAACTGTATTTTAAAATCCATTAGCTTTCCAGGGCATCTAAATATTTCCAGGCAGTTGGGTCAGGAAATACATGATTAAAAAGACACTGTTATTTGTATGTGATCTAATGAGTTGGCTGCCTTAGAGTCACAGCTATTTAATTCTACAAAAGGAAATGTATTATCTGTGTGACATAAGGGTTGTTTAGTATAAGTTTCATTCATTCATTCATTCATTCATTCATTCATTCATTCATTCATTCACCCACCGATCAAGAACCCTGATTGCCCTATATGTATTATGTTTAGAACTATTTATAGTACGTGGATACACTGAGTAGCTAGACAGAAATGAAAAATGGAAAAGATTGATCTAATCTCAAGTTATTTTTCCTACCAAATTAAACCCAGATTGAAAATCCTATTCATGCCAATTTCAGTTGGTCATCCCAATGATGTGAAGTTATTATTATTATTGCTGGAGAGGTGTGCAATTGTATTCATTATTTCTTTATTTTTTTAAGTCTAAATCACTAATGGTCAAGGAGAAAAGAGAAAATAAAAAACATTTTTTAGACTTTTACATTTTATTAGCAGAACCACTCCATTTTATCCTTAATGAAACTGATAATATTTGTATGTGTGTCAGAGTGCAACCCCCTTAAAGAAGGAATACTATGCTTAACATTTTTCCTGTATCAAGGACTCAAAAGTAAAAGTCACTAACAAAAAATCTTGAAAAAAAGTGAAAAAATTGATTAGGACCTCATTCTGTCTGCCATCAAGTAACCAAGTAACCAACTCCCCATAGTACAATCTATACATTTGGAAACATTTTGAGAATTCAAATCATGTTTTATTGGGTCAAAGCCAATTGGAAACCAACTAGGGAGAATGATTCCCATAGGGCTTTATTAATTCCTATTATCTTCTTTAATCATCCCTTGAAGTTTCCCATCCACTATCATCTTCATGAACTCTCTTTTTTTCCCTTTCCTATAAATGGGGGGGGGGGGGTGCTGATTTAACTCATTATTTCTTTGTTAATGTCCATTAAATTAAAAGTAACGTAATCATAGGACATGTTCAGTCAAAGTAAATTCCTTCCTTCCTTTCATAGCTCATAATGCTTATACTCCTCATTTCAAACTTGTTTTTTGTTCCTGTCTATATTACACAAGGAGTTGGCAATGAATGGGTGGCTAGGGGGAAGGAAATTCAAAGCAAGAACAATTTGCACTGAGCAATGCATTAAGGCTTTTTGAGTTAAAAAAATGAAATGGGTATTTGTTGTTTATAGTACTAGCAAGAAAGATATCATTATTGTCATCATCATCATCATCATCACTGGTATTTATATAGCCCTTAGTTTGCAAAATGCTTACAAATATTATTTCATATTTATCCCCACAATAATCCTATAGATTTAGATCCTATTATTATTCTAATTATACAAATGAGTAACTGAGTCAAATTGAAGTTAAGTGACTTGACTTTAAGTGTTCAGGCCAGTTTTAAACTTGAGTCTTCCTGATATCAGGTCTAATACTTAATCCACTGAGCCACCTAGTTGACTAAAATATGAATTGTATTCCATAAAGAAATGCTCAAGTTTTAGAAATCTGAACTGCAATGTGGGAATATACAATATTTTTCTTTTTTTAAAACCAATAAGTCTTATCCTTATGGGAGCATTAGAGAGACCCAGTATAGTAGAGAGTGCATTACCCCAAAAGACCTGTAGACAATAAATAGGGCAAAATACATCAGAAAGAACATGTATAATTATAAAAGGAAGTGTTTTGGTCACATAGTAAAAGCAAAGAATAATTATGAACAAAGTATTTTCTTGATATCCATGAAACAAGGAAAAGACCAAGAAGAAGGCATCTATCACATTGCACATTGGGAGGGTCCTTTATGAAGATGCATGGGAGGACATGGGCACAAATCCCATAGTATGTCAATCACAAGAATTTGGGAGCTAGAAGAAAATTCAGCAACCATCTAGGCCAACCTATTTCGAAAAGGAATTCATACTATAAAATACATTTAAATGGCCACCCATCTCTATCTGAAAACCATCAGTGAAGAGAAATCCAACTCTACTCCATCTCAAGGGATAAGATTCCACTTTTATATGGATCTACTTATTAAGAAGTTGTTTCTGACATCAAGTTTAAATTCACTACTTTCCAACTTTCACCGATTGTTCCTGATTTAATCTGGGGCAAAACTAATTCAGGCCTTTCTAATAGTCTCAAATACTTCAAGATTTCTCCCTGAGACTTCCAGGTAAATATACAACTAAGTACCCAGCTGAATATTCCCAGTTCCTTCAAATGAGCCACATAAGACAGGGATTCAAGGCCATACACTTTTCTATTTAGCCTTCTTCTAAGGATACTCTGCAGCTTCTAAGTGGTTATGCCCAGATCTAGACACAACATTCTAAGCGATGTGATATGACCAGAAAATAGTACCGAGGTACTATGTCTCTTTTTCTAGAAGTAGCTCACGATAAAGGACAAGATTGCATTATATCATACTGCTGGCTCATATTGAGGATTAAGTCCATGAACACTCACAGATTGTTTTCTAATTGCCTTTTTTTTTTAAACCCTTAACTTCTGTGTATTGGCTCCCTGGTGGAAGAGTGGTAAGGGTAGGCAATGGGGGTCAAGTGACTTGCCCAGGGTCACACAGCTGGGAAGTGTCTAAGGCCGGATTTGAACCTAGGACCTCCCGTCTCTAGGCCTGACTCTCAATCCACTGAGCTACCCAGATGCCCCCTTCTAATTGCCTTCTAATCATGCCACCAGCACGCATGAAATGATTTCAATGTGCATTGGAAGGGATTATACTCAGAGTCACCATCTTACTGAAGGATTGATACCAGTTTACAAAGTGTAATGCTAATCTTATGCTGTCTCAGTTTTCTCAAGATATTTTTCTTCTTTGATTCAGTGTGCAATAGAATATAACAAACATTTATTATATGGCAGGGGACACAAATAAGAAAAAGTCCCTGCTCTCAAAGACCTTTTAATCTAACAAGGGAGACAACACACAAAAGGAAGCTGAGGGGAGGAGGGGGCAGAGAAAAGGTATCCAGAGCAGTGGTATGATGACAGTGGAGTCCAAGCCAAGAAGTGAAGCTGGTGGGAAATAAAGAGTTTCTGGACTTCTGAGCTCTCTCTAATGAAGGCTTAAGGAGAAGTTTTTTGCTCCAGCCATCAGCCTTCCAATCAGAAGGGCAGTTTTCTTTCCACTGCATGAGAACACTATTGTACTCTTCACCAAAGTTCTTCAGATCTACCCACATTACTAAGATTTTCCTTATCACTGCAAGGATTTTGCTTTTGCATAGGATAAAGGATATTCACGTCTCTGAGAAAAGAAGAGAATACCTTTAACCTTGTTACAGATCAAAAAGGCAAGTCCCATTTATGTCTTTACATTCCTACAATATACCTACTTTATGTTCAATTTGTTTATTGGTATCCTTGGTTACTTACGGGTGAAACGACTTAAATTCTTCTAAAGGAGAGGCAGAAATTACTTAAATTGTTCTCATAGAGGAACAGATAGAGGGAAGGGGAGGAGAAGTTGTGAAGAGGAAGGAATAACATGTAGGGATTTGTGTGCTGTACTTTGCCCATGTAGGTTATCTGTGTCCACATGGGTCTATCTAGATGTGTCTTGCTGGAAGTCATGAAGAGGTATCTCTAGAGTTTCCTTCACTAAACCTTCTCCAAGGGAGGCTCTGATTCTTGACAGGAGGAGAGCAGCAGGTTGGTCTATTCTCAGAGAGGAGTGATACCAGACCAAAATCTTATTATCCATCACACCTAAATACTATTAATCTAGGGGTGATAATTTTTTAGGTTCAATCTATAATATTTCTGTATAATATTTCTCACTAATGAGGAGTGTCCCCAAGTTATTATTCTGATTATATGAATTGTGTTCCATAAAGAAATGCTCAAGTCATAGAAATCTAAACTGCAGTGTGAAATATACAATATTTTTCTTTTTTTTAAACCAATAAGTCCTATCCTTATGGGGACATTAGAGAGACCCAGCATAGTAGAGAGTACATTACCCATAGAAGATCATATCTTTCTATCTCTCTATTAAAAATCCATATAAGGAATGAAAGCCTGATCATAGAGCAAAAAACAATTTGCTTGTTTTTGTGTTGTATTTGAGTTAAGTAAAATGTACACGAAGCTGCCAACAAGAAACTATGATTATGTAAGTGATTATTTGTTTATACTTTTAGTTGGGGTAGGGAAGGGGAGATAGGTATAATTTTTGCATTATCTCCTTGATTTCTATAATATAAATTTTTTTCTTTCTATCAGGTTAAATCCCTTGGTACCATAACTCTATTTTGTGCTTTTGTAAAAAGAATTTTAAAGTCAACAGATTTCTGATGATTTAGGAAGCTACTCATGGAGTAATGACTCTGTGTGATAGTGATCCCTAATAAATACTGTGCTTTCACCTGCACTTGGTAGCCAAACTGGCAGCTTTCTGTATTACATTTATTTACCTTCAAAATGATTTTATTTAGCTTTCAAGGTGAGGAGGGAGAGAGGGAAAGGAAGAAAGGGGGAGAGGGAAAGTGAGAAACGGGGAGAGGGAGAGAGAGGGAGGGAGAGGGAGGGAAGGAGAGG
>NC_058133.1:456954443-456964454 GCF_016433145.1 Gracilinanus agilis
AGAGAGAGAGAGAGAGAGAGAGAGAGAGAGAGAGAGAGAGCGCAAGCAGAAAGGAAAAGATAAAGAGATGAAGCTCTCCAAACTAATTTCTTCAATACAAAGTTTGAACAGAGTGCATTTTCTCAGTTCAATTGACAACACAGTTGTTTGAAAGAAGTGATAATGAAAATGCAGAGACCACTCACTCCCATGGCATTAGAAATTACTGTTGTTATAATAATGATACAGATTCCACTAATAGCTGTTCAAAGACAGTTGCTGAAAGGAGAAGAATTTGTATTCTTTGTGCAGACAGGCTGTGGGAAACATGATGGGCTATAGGACAATGTAGCGGCTGCTACACGGACTTTTTTTTTGTGTGGGGGGGGGACAACATAGAAGAATGCTTACAAAGTATAAAAATCAGAAACTTTATTAGAACATTTTAAACCAACCTAAATCACTTTGCTAGTAGAGAAATGTTTTGTTTTTGTTTTTCAGTCATTCCCTTTCAAGGCTAGGATTATTTCTCAATTTATGCTAACTGATCTGACTTATCTTGAAAGATTTGGCTCCAAGACATATCAGTATCAATTTGTTTTGGCCAGAGCCTTAAGAAAAGATTCCAAATCCTTCTATCTAAATTAAGCATTCAGGCCAAATAGATCTCAGCATTAGGAGCTACTCTGAACCATCCCTTTTGAGGAACAATGATAATCAGGTAATACTCTAGGTCTCTTGCAGTATAATCACAGAGGCACAGAATTTCAGAGGTGGACAAGAAGATGGTCCCCTAACTCATTGACTGGTCTGAAGCCTGCCAATTATGCTCAAAGTAGTTTAGCCCATTTGCTGAGACAGTTTCACCAGGGTGTGGCTGCTGCACATGCTACATTTTCTTGGAGCCACAGGTGAAAGAGTTGGGTGACAGGTGGACACCAAAGGTAGAGATGAGCAGCCCTAAAAAGGGCTCTGTAAGCCCTCACACCAGAGGTGCTAATTTCCTCTGAATACCCACTGATAGATAGTTTAGTAATTAGATAGATGAAATACAGATAGATAGACAAATAGAAGAATGGAAAGATAGACACTCAAATATTGTTAAGTACTTAATAATCCGTGCCAGGCATAGGTCTAGTAAACACTATAGTCATGGAAATATAGGAAGGCGAAGCAATCTCTCACCCTCAAAAATTTTACATTTTAATGGTGGTTGTCCATAGTACATGAAGGAAGAGTAGAAAAGATTTGGTCTTACCCAGTTTTTTCTTATTTCCTTCAGTGACCCAACTAACACAATTGCAATAGATCTACCAGAATAAGAAGTAATAACAGGTAACAGTAAAAATAAACAATAGAAAGTCTGGAAAAAGCTTTATTCTCCTTCCCAAATTCTTTGATCCAGCCATACTAGCTTTCTCTTGTTTTCATAATGAAACTCTATCTCTAATCTCCTTGTCATTGCACCGGATATTCCACATGTCTGGAAGGAAAATATTTCTTAATTTAACTCCAGAGTCCCTCTTGTCCTTTTAGACAAATCTCTAGCAATACCTTCTATATGAAGTCTTCCCTAATTCTCCCAAATGCTAATATTTTGCTTAAAAAACTACCTTGTGTTTAACTATTTTATACATATATATATGTATGTATATATATAATTTTTACTTAATATTTTTGCTGGATATGTTTACATATTCACTTGTGTCCCCCATGAAAATGTAAGCTAATTGAAAGGGCAAATTGTTGCATTCTTTACCCTTATTTCCTCAGTCCTTAACACATAATAGGCTTTTAAAAATGTTTGTCAATTGATTAATTTAAAAAGCAGGTAAAATTGTAAATTGAATGGAAATTGATATTTATTCCAAATAGAAAAAGGAAATAATTTTGAAAATACTACTTCATGCCAATATCCTTCTCCACCACTACTTTCCTTTGTAATTCCCTACAAATAGAAAATTGCTCCTATTTCTAGCTTTTAGAGAAGCAGCTCCCAAGATAGACATATCCTGGGTGCAGAGTGGAAGGTCATATTTCCATGTTTTCCAAATCAGAACATTTGTCTTTAAAACAATGCAAAAGCTACACTCGCTAAAATCTGTAATCTGATCTGAGCATTCAATCAAGAAGCCATCCTCTGTGACAAAGTGGCAGATGCTGTCACATGCTACAGGGTTGCTATGGAAACCACTCCATTTTAGCAGACACCTTATACCTTTCAAATATTCACAAATGGACAAGATCCATTCATTTTCCTCTCTGCTTTTATTGGACTTTACCTCCTGCATAGATCTACATCCCAATTCTACTTCAATCTGGAATCAAAAGTATCCTTTGGAGCAGTTTAGGTGGCACAGAATATAGAGTACCAGATCTGGACTCAGGAGGACAGCTCAAATCTGGTAACAGACACTTCCTAGTTGTGTGACCCTAGGTAAGTCACTTTACTCCCTTTGTCCAGCCCTTGCTCTTCATCTTAGAGTTTCTTTTTTTTTTAATTTTTTTTTTTTATTTTAGACCCTTAACTTCTGTGTATTGACTTATAGGTGGAAGAGTAGTAAGGGTAGGCAATGGGGGTCAAGTGACTTGCCCAGGGTCACACAGCTGGGAAGTGTCTGAGGCCGGATTTGAACCTAGGACTTCCCATCTCTAGGGTTGACTCTCAATCCACTGCGCTACCCAGCTGCCCCCATCTTAGAGTTTTTACTGAGACAGAAAGTAAAAATTTAAGAGGGAACAAAGTGGCCTTAGTAATCAAGAGATGTTTCATCAAGAGAAAGTCTCACAACTTGATTTACTTTTCAAACTCCATTTATTTCATGAGGAATGGTTTTGGACCCTTCTGAGAATTAGAGGTAATGGGTATGGGGAACAGTGGACTCAAATATCACCAGGACCACCACCACCACCACCATCATCATCGTCATCAAGCATTAAGTGCTAGGGATACAAAGAAAAAGGGGGAAAATGTCCTTGTGTGCGGAAGGAGCTCCCATCCAAATTCTTAATAAAATGGGACACGGGACAATGCGACAAAGCTAATGAGAGAGTGTCTCCAAACTAAACTTACTCTTTTGCAAATTAGATCATCACCTTTATTATTAGTCCTCTCTTCCTCTTGAAATTTGTATTTCTTTGTAATATCTCCTGTACACTTTCTATTTGTTTCTATTTTGTATCCCATGAGTAGTATGTAAACTTCTTAAAGTCTAAAACCACTTGACTTCATATCCCCCAGCCTACCTCAGTAACAGAGCAGGTGCATAATAAATGCTTGTCAGTTAGAACTAAAGCATATCCATAGCCCCCAAGTACAAAATAAAGGTTATGCTCTCTAGTAACATGATGTATAATTTTATTTTATTTCTTTTACTGGTTCTGTGATTTGATTGGTTTAAAATCCCTCAACCAATGTAGATTTGGCATTATTCTGAGACTTATGGTTTTAGAGAATTGCCCCGGGGCAGTGAGAGGTTAAAATGACTTGCCACATACTGGTTACACAATCAGGATATTTCAGAGGCAGGACCTGATTTGAGGTCTTTTGGACTCAAAAACTTAGCTCTCTAGGTCCTACTCCATGCTGGCATTGTTGAAACTGTAGCTATGAACGAAGGCACTGATACAGTTTCTGACAATCTATGCCACCAGATGCTCTGACACTTGGACTGGGCTAAAAAAGAGGCTTTTGTGAATTATGCCCAGCTCTGAGGGCTAACCGCACACACAAGCTCTTTCTGAAACTGTGAGCCTTATTTTGTCAAATGGTTGTGACTCACCCACCAAATCAGAAATTCATAATTCAGATAGTACCTGCCAAAATAAGCTATGTGCATCTCCTCGCAAAAGCTCAACAGTATCTCCCAGCTGGATGTGCAAAGGAGGTCCTTCTTGTTGTGGAGGCTGTGGGTTTCCAGTGTAATTCTTAATGACCTGCATCTTCGGGAGGCCTAGAATAAGAAAAACAAAGTCTTTCAAGGAATGAAATGAGAATGTGTAAAGTCTTAAACATGCCTTAAGAAAACAGAGCTATTATTCACATTAGAAGTTTAGACACATCTAATCCTAGGAAATCTCCAGAGTGACCACACTGGAATGCTTTACAACTTTCTCATTATTTAAGCCACTAATGAAATGCGATGCATCTCTGCTCCCAACCTCCTTACATAGTCCTACCCTCCCCTGCCATCAATCTGTTTTTAGTTGAAGAAAATATTTCTCCTTCGGCTGATGCCTCCTTCACACAAACACATCACGTACAGTTTAATGGAAAAGAATCAATTTTTTCATCAACTCTATCCTTTCTGCCTATTACTTTCCTCCTGGGCACTGGCTGATTTCATCACTAAAGAAGTTCACCTCTTTCTGCGTATGTATCACATTGCCCAGGCTAAAGTCCGTATCTTAAGGTTATCTTTGTAATTTGAACCAAAAAATGTGATGGATGTGTTGCTGTAATACTTAAGACGTTTATATGGAGAGAGTCTTTGGGCCTGAATTTGGGCTCGTAAAATAATCCTAATAAAAGGCTATGTCCAAGACAATAGGATACCCAGGAATTATTCATATGAAAACATAATTGGAATTCTTTTTCCTTTTTAAAAATTATTTCTTTGTGTTTGTGTGCTACACTCACACAACCTGAGTCCTCAGGAACTTTGGTTTTCATCTTATATACTCCCCTTATACCAATATTTGTTGGTCCTGATATTTCCACTTAAAGATGAGACTTCTCCCTCCTAAGACATAGTTTAAACATAAAAACGATATTTGCTACACCTTTGTGACTTAAGTCATTGTAACAGATTGTTTTTCTTTTTTTAAAACTTGTGCTACTTCAGTTAATGATCACAATGTCTAACAGGCTGAAAACATTATACTAAATAAATAAAAGAGGAATAGGTCCCAGTTCTAAGAAATCAAACATACAGGGACAGCTTCGAAACCAAGTGAATTCTTTTCACCTCGCCAATTATGAAATTGCTCAAAATTATAGGGCAGCACTCAACCTCCAATAAAGACCCAAGATTACTTTTTTTAAAGTTCTGCAAAAAAAAAAAAGTGCTATTATGCACTAAAAGTCTAAAAGTTTGTACACAGAGCAATCTTTTATCCTTCCAGTCAATCAGAAGGGGAAAGGGGGGTAGAGGGGAGAGAGAAGGGACTTCAAAGTAAGGCCAAGCAATTTTTTACTTTCACCCTAATTTTCTTGTTTGAAGCTGAAAGGACTAGTACATGTTACTGCAGTTGACTTACTTCAACTCTGCCCCAAATACAAAGCCCCAGAGGGGATGGCTTTAAACATAATTCTTTCTTAACTAAATGGAGTAAGGTGGGGCCAAGGATCTAACCTTACCCAAACTTTAAACTTCATCATCATTTACCAAGAAAAACACCCAGGAGAAAACTATCTATGTAGAGATATTTATCAGTCTCCTTTGCATTAAACTGTAAGCTCACATCCATGGCTAGGAACCAAACTAAAGGTTTCTTGCAAGTCTATTCACTGTCAAACAGGAATTGAAATTTGAGATATAAGGGGTCCTGCAATTCTGAAAGCACAGAGAATATCTAAGCCTATCTCAGTTCATAGGACTGGACAACAAATCTTTTGAGGCATATACCCCTGGAAAATATATAAGTATATGCAGAAATAGTGGCATGGAATAGACAGGTAAAGAATGAGTGAGAGCTGTATTTTTAGAGGGAACTCACAAATTTTTGAGATTACAAAAACATTTGAGAGCTTAAGTGTTTTTTTTTTTTCCAAAAACCTTTACCTTCTGTCATAGAATCAATAATGTGTATTGGTTCCAAGACAGAAGAGCGGTAAGGGCTAGGAAATGGGGGTCAAGTGACTTGCCCAGGATCACATAGCTAGGAAGTATCTGAGGTCAGATTTAAACTTAGGACCTCCTATCTCTAGGCCTGGCTCTCAATCCACTCAGTCACCCAGCTGCCCCTGAGAGCTTAAGTTTTAAGATGATGAAACTAGAGTAGAGAACCTCTGGGGACCTTCTGTGAATCATGAACTAAGATAACTCCAAGGTTTCAAATAAGAAACAATAATGCCTTTGGCAGAAAGAGTTAAAACAATGAGTAGCATTTATACACTATCTCCTATACGCTGGGTATTGTTGAGCACATTACAAATATGACCCCATTTGATCTTCAAAACAACCCTGTGAGGTAGATGTTATTATTGTCTGCATTTTACAGATAGATAAGAAACTGAGGAAGAGGTTAAATGACTTGCCCAGACTCAGCCAGCTACATTTGGACTCATTTTCATGATTCTTGTTCATGGTTCAAGGGTTCAGTTCATTATGGCATTCACTTCACTGCCTCTGGAAATTGTGAAGTTGGAAGAAGAGAAAGTCAAGGGCAGAAGGACTGTATGCTCTATTTTAGACGGTAGGTCTGGGGTTCTGGTGGGACGTCCTAATGGAGATGTGTTATAAGTAATTCCAGATATAGATCTGGAATTCAGAAGTTAGGTTAAGGCTAGCGGCAGAGATTCAGAAATCATCTGAAGACAGCATAGTGAAGTAAATAAATTTTAGAATCAGGAAGACAGAGATTTTGTGTGACTCTCGGCAAGTAACAACTTTTCATGCCCCAGTTTACTCATTTGTAAAATGAAATAATAATAGTAACTACCTCAAATAGCTCTTGAGGGGATTGAATAAAATAATGTCAAACACTTTATAAGAATTGAAGTACTATATAAAAGTGAATAATTATAATCTGCTCAAAAGTAGTAGCTAACATTCTGTGAACAATAGTAAATATTGAAAACTTAAATTAATGTTTTCCCTAAAATGAACCCTCACTCAATTCCTTATTAAAAGAATCGTGCAGCAATTATATTAATTATAAGGTAAACAAAATTAACACTGACAAATGGAAAATGTTTTTCCCAAGAGAAGGAATTTGAAAAGGCTCAAGAAAATGTCAAGTATCCAAGCATCAATATAATTGACAGTCTTATCTACTCTCACTGCTATAGCTAAGAGCAACCTCTGGCTTTTCAGGGCTAGACCTTTCTCTAACAGACAGTTGCCCCTTTACTCTGCCCTAACCCCTTCTCTGACCATCACTACCACCTACCACCCTATTCTAGAATAGTCTATTTGTAGAATCTTCCAGTTTCCTAGATAATTAACATCTCCCTGCCAATATAATACTAGAGACTATGGAACCAATTGGATTCACCAAAGCAGAATGAGTAACATAAATTTAGAGCAAGAAGGAATCGTACAGATCAACTAGTCCAACTTTTGCATTTTATAGATGAGGAAACTGAGGCCACAAGAGGTTAAGTGATTTGTCCAACATCATACAGGTAGTATGTGGCAGAATTGGGGTAATGTGGCTGTTTATTATCAAAATAAATAAAGTTTTATTGTGACTAATAAGAGAATATATATACATATATGTAAATTAGGTACACATTAAATATGGAGAGTTGCGTGCTCTCTGAATTTCCAAAAAGTTTCATAGACTGAGTCTCAGAATTGGTAGGGTGGGTGCCTCATTTGATCAGGTTCCACCTTTTCATGAGTCTTTTCCTCAGTCTCCCCAATTTTTAGCATTCATTTCCTCTCGAAATAATCTAGAACAACCTTTGTATTTATTCATTTTGTATTCATTCATTCATTTACTCCCTCTCCCACTCCACACACACGCATATACACAATGGACATGTAAGCTCCTTCTGTTTTTATATTCCATTATACTTGCCATCTTACACATAGTTATTACTTAATAAATGTGCATTAAACAGAACTGAATGAAATCTAATCCCTTCTACAACCTCTGCAATATGTGTTAACTAGCTTGATTAGTTGGATAACTAATAGACAATTAATCTCATCTATCATAAAATTTCCCATCTTACTAGGGCAAAATGATCTGTGGATTTCTTAAATATATTCTCCTTTCCACCTCAAAACAACAAATGAAACCAGGCACAAGTTCAATAGAAAAACTACTGCCTTTGGAGTCTGTGGGCCCAAGTTATCTCTGCTACTGACTACCTGTGTAACCTTTGGCAAGTCTCTTAAAATCCAGGTCCTCAGTTTTTTCATCAATAAAATTAAATAATTGGAAGAGATAATCTCTGAGGTCCTTTCCAGTTCTAAATCTATGACCCTAGTATGAGGAATAAAGAAAGATCCAGTAAATCCTTTGCAAAGATAGCTTTAGTTCTCCACCCAGGTCACTAAATCAGAGTTTTATTAGAGAAAATTGGAAGAGAGAGAGCGAGAGAGCGAGAGAGTTGGGGGGGGGGGGGGGGGAAAGAAGTGGACAGTATTACAAATGCTTCTTTGGCCATGCCTCAAGAAGCCAGGGTTACACTAGTATTTTCCTGCGGACAATATTCTAGATCTAGACAATCCAGCTTTAACTCTATTATCCTAAGAAAATGATGACCAATGATGGTTGTTTGCATAACACACAACAACTTTAGTCCACAAACGCCTTCCTGGAATAAATCAGAATCAGCTTCTATGACATCTTGTACAACTAATGATTTTTTAATGTAGCTTTGTTTAGACTTTAAATTAGGTCTCTGAGGTGAAAGGCCAGCATATTACTGACAGCCCATTTATATAGCCAGCACCACTCTCATCTAAGTGATTGCCACAGGGAAGTTTAACACATTAGGGGCAGAGTTCATCAGCAGCATGCAAAGACACCCATCTCTAGTGTGGCAATCATTCTTGTTGGCATTACTCATATTTAGCGACTGATCAGGAATCTGAATGGTTGAAGTTAGGACAGTCAGTTCACTGCTAGTATGTCTGGGCAGAAATCTTTAGTGAAAAAAGTGACTCCCCCAAAATAGGAATCCATGCACTAGAACAGGGTAGCAGTAGATGGAGCTCCAGGTATAGAGTTGGGAAGTCCTGGGTTCAAATGTGACCTCAGGCACCTCCTAGCTGTGTGACACTGGGCAAATCGCTTAACCCAGATTGCCTATAAGGGGACATTACCTCTCTTCTGTCATAGAACTGGTACCAAGACAGAAGATAAGGGTTTAAAAAATATTTTTAAAAATAAATTCTATTATTTTCATATTTATATATCCCACTAACTCAGCCTTTTCTATATTTCTCTCCAACTGACTCTGGCAGGTATGTCCATTCCCTTTTATAAGCCTCTGAGACTCAATTCTATAATAGTCTCACCTGATCTGTTCATTCCTCAATGCCAGAACTTAGTCTTTCTCAGGGCATTGAGAAAACATTGAAAGGACAAAGGTATTAAGTATCAAGGCTCAAAGCCTCTAATAAGAATGTTGTACACATTAAGGAGATATAATTCATGTTTTCAGACAAAGGCCTCATGCTTAAAACTACTCAAGTTAGCAGGCTTTCCCATATTCTCTCCCAAGTTGAAAATTTGTCATATCTGAAAATCACAGCACAATGGTTCCTTCCATAGTGCTCTTAATCCCCCAGTCTAGATATCACTCTGAAAACTCAGGAGAATTCATTGGATTTGTATAGCTTACCCAACACAGACATCTTTTCTTAAACATCTTTCCCAAATACCTCATGTGCCTAACCAAAATTCGTTCCATGTTCCATTATTCTTAGATAACCAAAAAAAAAAAAATTTCCAATCCAATGAGGGTTTAGACCTCCAATAATTAGATATTCTTAGTGCTTACATTCACCTTCAGCACTTAAGTGTGTAAAGTTTCTTCTAATCCTGTATCTGCTTTAGGATCCATTCTGCTCATTCTCTCCCCTCAAAGAAAATTGAAGCAAAGAAGAAAAACAAACAAAATGCAACTCTCCAGCCAAAAATGAAATACAAATGACCACAAAAATATATAAGACAGTTGGGGCAGCTGGGTAGCTCAGTGGATTGAGAGCCAGGCCTAGAGACGGGAGGTCCTAGGTTCAAACCCGGCCTCAGACACTTCCCAGCTGTGTGACCCTGGGCAAGTCACTTGACCCCCATTGCCTACCCTTACCACTCTTCCACCTATAAGTCAATACACAGAAGTTAAGGGTT
>NC_058133.1:456967304-457009404 GCF_016433145.1 Gracilinanus agilis
GAAGGAAGGAAGGAAGGAAGGAAGGAAGGAAGGAAGGAAGGAAGGAAGGAAGGAAGAAAAGAAAAGAAAAAGTTGCTTATATTTACTTTGTAACAATTGCTATTACTGGGGGCAGGTAAGTGGCTGAGTGGACTAAGAGTCAGGTCTAGGGATGGTAGGTCTTGAGTTCAAATCTGGTATCATTTATTTCCTAGTTGAATGACCCTGGACTAATCATTTAAATCCCATTGCCTAACCTTTAACACTCTTCTGCCTTGGAACTAATACATAGTATTGATTCCAAGACAGAGGTAAGGGTTGTTTTTTTAAATTGTCAGTACAATTATAAAGCACTTTAAGGCTTGAATAGCATTTCATACATTCATCTTCAGAACACCCCTGGAAGCTTAGTGCTATTATTATTCCCATTTTAATAATAATAATAATAATAATAATAATAATAGCTAAAATTATATCATGCTTACTATTTGCCAGAAACCATGTAAAGTGCTTTTCAATTATTTTTCCATCTAAATCTCACAATAACCCTAAGAGGTGGATACTATTATTATCTCATTTTACAGATGAGGAAATTCAGGCAAATAGAGATTAAGTGACTTGCCCAAGATCACGCACTGATAAAATAAATGTTTGAGGTAGGATTTGAACTCAGGTCTTCATGCCTTGAAAGCTAGTGCCCTATGAGCAAAGCATTTTGCATATGCTTTTATGTATACATGTTTTCTTCTTCCATAAAAAATATAAGCTTCTTCAATGCTTAATAATTTGTTACAATTTCTATGCATTTCTCTATTACTCTTCATCATTTATGGTTCAACAATAAAATTCCCATTTGAGAAGAAAAAGATCATCTGACTTATGGCCAGATTATGTAGCCACCTATTCAGGCAGGTAGGCTAGAGTGGAAAGAAGGTTGGGATTTGGTAATAAAAGATCTAGGTTTGATTTCTGGCTTTGCTAAATAATACCCAAGTGAACCTGGAAAGTATCAACTAATGATAAATTCTCCAGGTCCATAATTTCTTCTTCTGAAAAATGAGGGGGATTCGACTAAATGATGGCAAAGACCCCATCCAGCTTCAAACCTGTGATTCTCTGATGCTATGAAATCTAAAGACACAGGAGCATAGAACCATCTATCTGGCTTTTGTTCTGCATTAACTTTTAGTGTGACCTAGAAAGGGTCAAGAATCTCTGCAGCTAGGATTTCACACTAGGGGATAAAATACTTATTTTTACACTTTTAATGGGAAAATGAGTACAAGAAAAAAAAAGGATTGGAACAAAATGATTATTCTTTAAAGGTCTGTTATGTGAAGCAGGAAAGGAAAAAAAATGAGTTCTGGTCATACTAGTTATAATAATGATAAAAGTAACAGTAGTGGTAGGGCAGCTACGTAGCTCAGTGAAAAAAGTGCTGGGCCTAGAGCCAAGAAGTTCTGAGCTAAAATTTGGCCTTAGACACTCACTAGCTGTGTGATTCAGGGCAAGTCACTTAACCCCTGATTGCCTCAGTTTCTTCATCTGTAAAATGGGAATAATAACACCTAGCTAATAGGGTTGTTGTGAGACTCAAATAAGATACTTGTAAAAAGCACAGTATAGTGCCTGGCACATAGTAAATACCACTAAATGTTAACTAGTAGGAGGAGTAGTTTTTGTTGTATTAGTGATAATAGTGAGGAGAAGGAGGAGAAAGAGGAGAGGGGCCAGGTAGGTGGCTCAGCCATAGAGAGCTATGGTTGGAGATGACAGATATTGGGTTCAAATCTGGCCTCATATACTTCCTAGCTGTATGACCCCAGGCAAGTCACTGAACCCCAACTGCACAGTTGTTAACACTCTTCTGCCTTAGAAATAATACTTAGTTATTGATTCTAAGACAGGAGGTAATAAAAAAAGGAGAAGGAGGTCAAAGAAGAAGAAAGAGGAGAAGCAGCCACAGCATATTTGGGGGGGGGTATACTTTATAAGCCACTTTCTTGAATAAATTAATAATATATGATAATATTAAATTTTTTAATGTGAATAAAGTGTGAGAGAATCCTGTATAACATAAATCTACTTTTTCTCTTTTGTATTTTGAGTCTTGGTTTCCCTATCTGACAGGCTGGAAGTGTACTACTGAGCTTTGAGGTGCTCCAGTCCTGATCTGGGCTATTTCCTCCCTCCTGGGAAGGAGCCTGGTGCCCAGCCCTCTCGCCTCTGGACTGACCATAGTGGTGCTGAATTTAGTGTAGATGTCTAATGTATAGCTCAAAGCTCCCAAATTGGAGGGATCCACTCACCTCAGACTCTTCTGCATCAGCGTTACCTAATCTATGACAGCACACCCAGCAAAGAAATCTACTTTTAAGAAATAAACTAATGAAACTTCAAAGCTCTGTTAAAGAAGAAATATAATCTGCTACAGGGGCTTTTGATCCTTTTCTAGGTCTGATATTCTATAAGTTAAATTCTAAAGGACAGATCAAATGGTGTGCTCAAATGGCTCATTAGTAAATACTCTGAAAGATCATATCACTTTCTTGGTGTTTTTTCTCCAGATTAATAAATATTTTCTCAAATTTGTGACTCACTACTAACAAGAGCAATAATAATAGTAACAACATTCTGAACATCTCTCTCTAATATGATGTGACAACTCTGAGTATATTAATCTTTTATTGTTATTTTAAACCTTTGTTGTCTATCTTAGAAACAACTTGAAGACAGAAGGGCAAGATCTAAGCAAAGATTAAGTGATTTGCCCTGTATTAGCACTATTGCCACATCATTTGTTCTTCTGTTACCCTTGAAGTTCCTATTCATATTAGATTTTACAAATTGCAAAAAGCTTCCTCTGAAACACTGTGCCATTCTTTCACTTAAGTACTCTTTCTTCCAGTGGGGACTGGAAAATGGGACAATGAAGGCTGAATCTACTCTTGTCCCATTTCAAAACTCTTAATGCCTTGGCTCTCATAAATGTCCAAGTCTAACAGCAAGTCCCAAAGAACAAACATTGATGATTCTCTCCCTTCCATTTGGACTTAGATAAAAGCTTCTAAACAGCCACTCGCCAGGGAGAGATACATCTCCAAATGCAAAAATCCACAGTTTTTGTCATCCAAAATTTATTCCTCTGATGAGCTGATTCATCCTTAATTTACTCACTTCAGTTGTCTTTCAACTCTCCCTTATGTTATATCTTTTTTAGTTTCTTTCTTTGACTAAGTTTCTAGTTGTTTTTTTCTTTCAGGTTGATGTCCACAGCATGCTAGACCCCTGCAATGCTCAGAAAGAAAGCTCTCTTCTTTCTGCTTGCAAACTTTGGCCATATATCTATCCCTTAGGTAGTAGCTGCTTCAAAGAACCAAACATTGGGGATGGTTACTTTCATGTTATGTTAAAGAAAGAGCTGAACTGCAAGAAGCATTTCTTCTATATTCAGGGTTTCCCTCCCCCCATATCTCCCAATGATTAAACAAGCATCTGCTGATTTTTGCTGCTTTGGCTTTAGATCAGGGGACCACCAAAAGAAAAAGTTAACATGTTGGATTAATCATGAATCTCTCTTCCGAAGGTAATTGAAACACACAGTAAGAAGACATGATTCTGATAAAATACATTTTTTTCTATATGTCCTACCATAAAATTATATATAAATATGTATCTGTATAATAAAATGTATACATATCTCTTCCACTGAAACAAAACAAAACTCTTACTTTGTTTCCCTTTTTTTTTTAGGGAAAGATCATTTATTTAGCTAAAGAGAGGAGCCACTAGAAGCTAAATGATCTGTGGGTACCTCAATTTTCTTCTTTTCTTACTGAGAGTCCCCTAATCACTAACTTGTCTCAGTGAAATGCCAACAGGGAGATCTCTAGTAATTCTGATGGCTCTTGTCTCAGGGAAAGTGATTTAATAAACCTATTCTTAGTGGAGAGTGGAGTGAAAGCAGCACCATTAACTAAAATAATGAAACTTTGGAGAATATAATTTTTTAATGCTTGATTACATTTGTTATTAAAGGGAAATGATTTATTAAAAACCTAATTCTGGTTATACATGATGAAATTGTATATTCTATTCTAGGAGTTTATGCAGTGTACTCCCCCCCCCCGTCATAGACCCTATGAGTTTTTGAAGTGAGGGAACTCATTCTCAGAGTGAAAATCCTTTCAATAGCAGATTAGAAACTGAACTAATTATTTAACTTAAGAACCTTAGAAGTTGCATTATCTCTCTCTATATATAAAATATATAAAATATATTTTTCTATATGTCCTACCATAAAATTATATATAAATATTTATCTGTATAATAAAATGCATACATATATTTTTATGAACATACATGTGGATACTACTTATACAAATATATGTAGTAGATATTATATGTAGTAGTTTCAATCATTTTTCAATGATTTCTGACTCTTTGTGACTCCATCTAGGGTTTTCTTGGCAAAGATACTAGAATTGGGGGCAGCTGAGTGGTTCAGTGAATTGAGAGTCAGGCCTAGAGATGGGAAGCCTTAGGTTCAAATCTGGCCTCAAGACACTTCTTAGTTGTGTGACCCTGGGCAAGTCACTTAACTCCCATTGCCTAGCTTTTACTGCTCTTCTGCCTTGAAACCTATACACAGTATTAATTCTAAGACGGAAGGTAAGGGTTTAAAAATAAAGATGCTAGAATGGAGTTTGTCATTTCCTTCACTAGTTCCTTTTATGGATGAGGAAACAGAGGCAAAGAGAGTGAAATGACTTGTCCAGCATCACACAGGTAGTATCAGGGGCCAGATCTGAAATTAGGATAATGAGTCTTCCTGACTTCCAGCCCTGTACCACCTAGCTGTCCAATATATAATGGATATTACATATATAAAAAGATGGAAATATGCATATATTAATTTTATATGGGAGAATAATGTACATAAGTAACTATGCATGTGCATATATATACTACCCATTAGAAGTCTGGCTTTGGAATCAGGAAGATAAATCTTCCTCAATCATATATGATCTTTGTGATCACAAGCAAATCATCTAACCTCACAATGCCATAGAGGAATTCTCAGACTCTTAAAGAATTAGATAAGTTTCCAATCTACACTGGTGAAAGGAGTTTCCATACTGACTGAGTTTCCTCACATCAAAAAAAAAAAAAAAAAATTCCAGGATCCAGAACATTTTGGGGGATGTGTATATACACATATACATACAACCACATTCATAAAAATGCACACAGATATGAATACATATACATCATGTTATATATTCATTAAAATCTATATATCTGTATTATATATAATTATTTATATACTATTCATTGTATATAATGTCCTATATATAAACACATACATATATAACACTGTATATGTATATATATTTGTTCATATATCTGATTTATATACACTTATTTTATATAATGTCATTATATATAATTTCCTCTATATACATACATACACAAAATCCCCCAAATCTTATTGTATTTTAAGCCTTAATAGTTTAAAACTACACTATTTTTAGACATAGCTTTATATATATATATTTCTAAGTGATTCTTCTCTAATATATATTCCAAATATGCTAAATATTTATCATATGAATATATTATGTAAACACATATATTCTTTTCATATACATGCATAGTGCCATTTTAAGCGTTAATAACAATATTGTGACATTGATGGGAAGACAACAAGTCCAAAATCTCTGGACTCTTCTTAGCTTTTAAGGTCTTCCTCTGGTCAAGGCTGGGGGATAACAGATAAAAGGCAAGGACAAATCTGTAGTACTCCCCTCCTTGCCAAGTGACTCCTCCTCAGGTGGTTAGCTGGAATCTTGTTCATTTTCTCCTCTCTAGGATATGAATTACCTTCAGATGCTCTGGTCTTCTGAGATCTGAACTATACTACATAGAGCCATAGTGGAGAACCTATGGCACACATGCCAGAGGGGACACTCAGAGCCCTCTCTGTGAGCATGTACACTGTTGCCACAGCATAGAGTTTGCCAGTTTGTTACTAGAAAGCCAGAGGGAAGCTGTCCCAAGCTGCTCCCCACCCCATCTCTATGGGCACCTGAGGATATTTTTCACATCATGGACCCCTCTAAAAGGTTCACAATCACTGACATCCTGTACCAAGTTTCTTCAGCCAAGCTAAACATTCTTCCTTGTAGCGTCCCTCCAGTTTGTCCAAGGACATTTTACACAATCTAAATCACATGATTGGTTAATTGGGATTTATTCTCACTTCCTAAGACATCAGGGCATCTTCTCCTTTCCTTTAAGTAGGGAGGGGGTGATTTGATGATCCACTCAGTCAAAACCCCTTCTTCTCTTTACATTAGAATATGATCTGAGCTTCAGTACAGCATCTGCTACAAACTGTCCATTTGACCCTGAAGAAATCATTTAAGTTCTCAATATCTCAAATAACTGTCTGTTGCAGAATACTTGCTCTGATTTGGTGGACAACTGCCCTCCCAGGAGTTCCCTAAAAGAGGAGGTCCAAAGTCCAAAACCAAGAGTCACAATAATAATAGCTCTTGTTACATAATTTTTTTAATTTGCAAAGTTTCACATAGATGATCTCATTTAATCTTTGTAACAAACCTGTGAAGTAGTTGCTATTATTATCCCCTTTTTAGAAATGAGTAAATTGGGACTCAGAGAGGTTAAATGACCTCTGTGAGTCACATGCTTAATAACTGGCAGGTCAGCTTTTAGCCATTAGGCTACACTATCCCTTGAATCAACAAAGAACAATTACCTAGATTTCTAAGACTCTAAAATCCAAAGACAAAAAATAAAATCTCCTCATGAAAACAAAACTTCAGTTAGATGGGTGGCGGAGCCAGGATGGCATAGCAACTCTGTGTCACCACGAGAATCCTCTCCAACCAAGATTTTCTCACAAAACAAATACAGGAATGAAAGAACCAACAAGGAGATATAGTGAAACAACTTTCAAGAAAAGAAAAACTCAAAAGGTAGGCAGAATACATCTGGGGCACTAGGGTTAGAAGAGAGCAGAGCCAGCAAGGGGCTGTAGCAAAGAGGGAAGAGCAAGCCAATAGCAAGCCACACACCTCCACCCCACATCTGTTGTCCCAGGTTCAGAACCTAAGCCCAAGACTAAGTAACCAAAAACTAAAAGAGGAAAATCATGCCTTAAAAATCAGAAATGACCATCTATACACTAATCATTTCATGAGAAACCAAGAAACAATAAAGCAGAATCAAAGGAATGAAAAAAAAAACACAGAGAAAAACATGAAATATCTTATTGGGAAAATTAACTGTCCTAGAAAATAGATCTAAGAGAGGCAATTTGAGAATTATTGGACTACCTGAAAGGCATGACCAAGAAAAAACCTTGGACATCAAATTACAAGAAATTATCAAAGAAAACAAAACTTTGCCACATTTCTTGCACTGTATAGGCTACAAATACTCAAATCAGAGTACAACATAATTTAAAAATGAGTTACTATGGTCTAATGCTAATTTGTAAATAGTCTAAAGTTTATAGTTTTGGGGATATGAGATAATATTTATAAAGTACTTCGCATACTGTCTGGCATATAGTAAGTGCTATATAGATACTTATTCCCCTTCCCCTTATTCCTTACCTTCAACCAAAAAGTATTAGCTTTACCTTATATTATATCATAGACACACACATAGGACACACTTCCCATTCTACAAAAATTAGTTATATCTTTTTAATGTAGCAACCAGAAGCCAACCCCCCCCAACAGTGTTTGCAGTGAATAGAAGAATATTATGGCTTTCCTCTCCACACCCCCAAAAACACTTCAAAACCATTTCCTTGGGGGGAGGGGGAGGAATGATTTATTTCAAGTTTCTGTCAAGCATTTCAGTCATGTCTAGCTCTTTGTAACCAAATTTGGAATATATTTTACATAGATACTGGAGAGCTTTGCTATTTGCTTTTCCAACTCATTTAACAGATGAGGAAACTGACAAAATTAAGTGACTTGCCCAGAGTCGCACAGCTAGTAAGTGTCTGAAGTCAAATTTGAATTCAGGAAGATCATTTTTGCTGACTCCAGCCCCAGGACTTTATCCATTGAGTTGCCTTTATTTCAAGGAGAGTTAAAGTTTAGTATAGAAATGCTGACCAAAAGGTTATTGGTAGTCTAAGACAACGGACAATTAACTTAAATGCTCCTTTTCCAGAATGACAATTCATCTTTTTTTCTTATCTTTATGTAGAAGACTTCATATTCTCATTGAATGCTGTGGTGAAGGTCCTTAAGATCATGTCATATAAGGAAGATTGAAGGCACTACAGATGGTTATCCAGGAGAAGACCTGGTAAATTGATGTTGTCCCCAAGAACTGAAGGTCTGCTTTGTGGAAGGGGGATTAGCTACAGTCTGTTTGGTCCCAGAAGGCAGAGTCAGCAGTGTGTTTAACTTACAGACAAATTCCAGCTGAAGATAAGGTATAGGTTTCCAAGCATCAGAGCTACCCAAAGTAGAATGAGTTGACTTAGAAGGAAATGTAACCAAATCTAACCAAAGACTGGTAAATTCCATTTTGGACAAGTTTTAAAGGGGGTTCTTATTCATGAATAGCAGAAATTATTAACCTAGCATCTGTGAAACTGTTTGAAAAAACATTTTGATAATGGACTTCATTCACTAGAGGCAACTAGGAGTTGCAGAGAATAATAGAGTGTCAATCCTACAGTCAAGAAGACCCGAGTTCATATCTGGCCTCAGACACTTCCTACTTTTGTGACCATAAGCAAGGCACTTAACTTCTGTTTGCTTCAGTTTCCTCACATGTCAAATGGGGATAATAATAGAGCCTTGTTGTGATGATCAAATGAGACGACATATGTAAAGCCTTTAGTATAGAGCCTACACAGCAGAAGCTATATAAATGTTAGCTATTATTATCCCAACACTGTTAGTTTCCTTTGTAATCTTATGTATTTAAAAATATTATTCTAAAAAAGGTTTCACCAGGTTGCAAAAAGGGGTCTCTAACACGCAAAAAAGTTAAGAATGCATATGTATAAGTTGGACTAGATGGACTGGGAATCAACCCCTTTTTGAGCCCAAATTCCAAGACTTTGGGATTTATTTAAATATATTTGCATTCCACTGGTTGCTACTCAAAAACATTGGTCTTAAAAGTTCCCTATTTTCCAAACTGAACTAGACAGACAGGTTCTCTGAAGGAATGTGAGCAAGAACATTTACCAACCAAATGAACACAAGAACTAGGATATAACATGCTTTTAAAAATGCCAATGAAAGCACATTCTCTTATTACCTAATGGGTAGAGACTCATTATGTTTGGAAACGAAGCCAGAAATTTGTACCTCTAACTGAACATTATTTTAAATACTGGCATATGAAAACATGCCAGAAAACACCAACAAATTAGGGAGAAGATCCGATCTGAAGGTATATTTACTTCTTTGTCCCTTCACTTAATTGGTGTACATGTGGACTCATGTTTCAAGTACCCTTAAGGTCCTCCTTCTTCAAAGGTTTTTGAAGTTGTCATTTTTGTGATTCAAATCATATTTTAAATATCCTCACTACTGAAATGAGCCCTTGGGTAAATTCTTTCCAAAAATGAAGGGATACTTCTGTAATCTGTGTAATCATCCCCTTTTTGAAGTTCATCCACTTACCAATGAGAAAGATTGTTATTAATTGTATTAAATCTTATTTAGTCTAGAACATTTTTTGCCTTAAGTATTCAAGTAGATTTTCAGATCCAGTTTGCATGTCATGAGCTGCCTATATAAATGTGGGGTATATAAAGCACTCTCATGATGAAAGAAGGAAAAACAATTTGTTCTGGCCAAAGGTGATTCAGAAACATGACATAATAGAAAAGGGGATGGGGGTCTAGAGAGAAATATTATCAAATAAAATATTGACTGGCAAGAAGTTTAAAAAATGCTGGGAGATTTTGGTGCAAATTGTACTTTTTTGTTCAAGTCAATATGTGCCCACAGGGATCTTTAAATACATTTTAGTGGCCTTGATTTCTATTCAAGTTTGATACCATTTTGCCAGATGACTCAAGATAATTACTTATAAAGTAATAATATGCCAATGGAACATAGTTGACCAATGTTCTATTGAGAATTGTAATTCCTACGTTCCTCTAATCATAAAATAACTACATGAAAAAATTCTATTCTTGAACACAAGGGAATTTTGTTTCACTAGCTTTTTGGGCATCCCAAATGAGACATTGGAAAAGTTCTTAAAAATCACTCTCTAGAAACACAGAAGAAAAACAACTGCTTGAACACATGAGCTGATGGGGATATTATTGGGGAGGTAGACACTAAATGATAATGCTAGTCCAAATAATATGGAATTAGGTCTTAATCAATGATACATTTAACAACTCAGTGGAATTGTGCATCAGCTACAGGGGTTTGAGGGTTTTGGGGGAGAGGGAAAGAACATGAAACATATAACCATGGGAAAATATTCAAAATTAAAAAAAAAAAAGAACCAAGGGTCACCTATCTGCCATGATGAAACATGAGATGGGGGAAATCCTAATGGAGGAATAAATTTATGCTAGAAAATCTAAAATAAAAATAAAAATTCACTGTCAGAAAGCTACTATCAACCAATAAATTTCATTGCTAAGATTTTTTTTAACAATACTTCTCAAAATGTCTATTCTCATGGCCTGCCAAAATTAAATTCAAGAAATTATTGAAAACACATCAACAATCCAAACAGAGTGTTTTCACATGCTCACAGCCATCAGACTAAAAATTACCTGAAAAGTGAATTGGAGTCAGTATCTGTTAATTTGGCCACGACTAAAACAGGAATTCAAAGTCTAGTATGACCAGATCTTTCGTTTTGAAGGATATGGAAAAAGCAAGTACATTATTAAAATTTTACAGGGAGGTTTTCATTCAATCAAACATTTTCACACACTCAGAGTCCCCTGACAGTTACAATCATGTAATTAAGTGTTACCTACAATCAGTGGAAAGAGTAGAGAAGGTATAAGGCATATCACCAGAATTCAAATTCAGTCACTTATTACTTGTGCCGCTTTGTCAAATCACCCAACTTCTCTGGACATTTGTAAAATGAAGAGGTCAGTTGAGATAAGCCCACAAAGCTGCATGCACTCTGTTCTTTTTCTTCCTCCCATCAGAGCTCAGACTCTTGCCCCTGGGTTCTGATTGGGGAGATAGGTTATATTGTCTTAGAATGGAGCGCCCACCTTTTGTCATCTCCAGACCCTGCTGCCTGCATTCTATCCCAATTCCCCATTCTGTTGAAATGCAGCTACCCTTGGGATATTAAAATCTGATAGGTAGGATTTTATTTTATCTCTTCAAGAACTAAGCCATGGAGCCAACTCTAAATGACAGCAACAGTACAAGTACATCTTGCCTCTAGATAGGTAGCCAGGTGATATAGTACATACTACACTGGGCATGGAAACAGGAAGAACTGAGTTCTAATCTAACCTCAGACACTCACTAGCTGTGTGACATTGGCAAGTCACTTAACCTCTATGTTCTTAGTTTCCAGATCTATAAAATGGGGATAATAACACCTACCTCCTAGGGTTGTGGTGAGAATGCTTGTAAAACGTTTAAAACAGTGGCTGGCACAGAGTAGGTGCTTAATATCGATCAGAACAATAATGAATAATTCCTGTGCTTTATCCATCTCACCCCACTTTTCTAACTCTAGCTATTCTAAATGTGTTGTCTTTCCCTATTAAAATGTAAATCCCTCAGAAAGGATTGTCTTGCTGGTTGATTTTGTATTACCCAGTACTTTATACAGTGCCTGGTACACAGGAAGCCCTTAATAAGTTGTTGTTTTTTTAACCATTTTAAATTTATTTCCAGTGATAGATCCAAGATCTTAAAACGTGAGACTGAAAAAAAATGCATGTGCTCTGAACTCAACATGAAATCCAATGAACAACCTACCAAAACCATTATGTTGAGGAGTGGCAACACCAATTACATTGATTTTATTTGTGTGGGAACTTCTCCATGGTTTCTTTTAGCACCTGGCATAATTGGCAGGAGTTTATTATGGACCATTATAAAAATCAAAGCAAATATAATAATACATTAGTAGTAGCAGCCTCTACCATACTGATTGAAGTGCTATGGGTGGAACAAAAGACCCAAAACCTCCACTTAAAGAGGTCTCAGATTTCCTACCAACTGCATTCCTTTCATTCAGCTCCACAATCATCATAACCTGCACAGGGTACCTTCCCTCCCCAACCTCTCTCTTCTTCTCACCTTTCTTTAGTGTGTTATCTTGGATTGTAAGCTCCTTGAAGGCAGGGGCTGTCTTTATTTTTCTTAATTGTATCTGCAGTGTTTAGAATTTACTAAATATTTAATAATGACAATAATAATAATATAATTGCCTCTATTATTACTTACTATTTAACTTCAATCTTATTAGCTGCATCACACTGCCAATTCACATAGGACTTACTTAAACCCCAGATCTTTTTCCCATTAAATTGTTAGCACCTTCTTTCTCCCTGCATTTGGAACTTAGATGAAATGTGATTTCTAAACCCAAATATAAGACTTTATAGTCATCCCTAGTGAATTTCATTTTATTAGGATTAGCCTAATGCTCCAGTCTACCAAGATCTTTGTGGATCCTGACTCCCTTTTCTGGTGCATCATCATCCTTCCTCACTCTATGCCAATTTTATATTTGATGAACACATCATTTATGCCTTTATTCAAATATTTTATTTTACTAATAAAATTTTGTTTCATTAATAAAATGTTAAACAACACAGGGCTATGCCATTACAGAGCTATTCTTAAGTCACATGTACTTACTCAGGGGTTAATACCTTCTATCTCAGTAGAAATCTTTAAGTGAAGGTTTGGATGAACCGAGAGAGGAGTGGATAGGTAGATGAAGGGCAAGAGCAAGCATTTATTAAGCACCTAATATATGACAGACACTGTGCTAAGCATTGGGATCCCTACGTAAATAATACATATATGTCTTGTTTAAGGGAGACCTACATTGGAAAGATTATATTAGTCTCTGATATCATTTGATCCTGTGACTGGAAAAGGTGAAAGACAGCTCTCTTCATTTTTCATGAACAACAGTTCACGCTCAACATCAGGGATATCTTGTTACCACCTTTTGACTTCCTTTTGTGTTTTTTCTTCCCCCATTAAATTGTAAGCTTCATGAAGGGAAGGGTTGTTGTTTTTTCTTTCTTGTTTGTATTCCCAGCACTTAACACAATGTTTGGCACATTGTAAGTACTTAATAAATGTTTATTGACTCTTGAAAGATCCAGGAAAAAACAGGAATATGACTGCCTCAGTGTTGATTTTTAAATCTGCCTTAACACAAACTAACTTTTGCTTCATATTTTGAATTAACCCCCAAATTTCTAGGGATATAGCATGGTGTTATTGGGAAAATTGCTGAATTGAAAGTCATGAAGGCTGAGTTCTAGACCTACATCTCTCACTAACCAGTATTATAGCCTTTGGCAAATCACCTAGACTTCTGGTCCTCAGTTTCTTCCTCATTAAAAATATGTAGTAGGGATTGGACAGGACGATTCCTTGCTAAATACTTAATAATAACAACAATCATAATATAATCATTTCTATTATAACCTACTGTTGAACTTCTTGGCTGTCCTCCAAGTAGAATGCCTTAGAAAATGGGGTGAGTAGGATAAAGAAGAATATATTCTCTTCTAATAAAACTTCTATTCTACTTGTAGACTTTTGGTGAAATTTCATATTTTCCCTCCTTTCTAGATAGGAGTGTCTTATTTTCCTACCAGCTAGTAACAGATAAGTCCTAGACTATATGTTTGTTTGAATTCTTTCCTATGATTTCACAATTGGGGCATGGGGCACAAAGTTTCCAAAAGAACAAGCAAATAATATAGGGAAAATCCTGTTCCCTGAGGAGAAAATGAAGTACTGATAAGGAGTTCAAGTAGCGAGCAGCTTTATCAGAGAGAAAGGCCAATTTAAACCAAGTGCCCTCGGAAAGTAAAGGAAGTAGAACTTCTACCTATATTTCTATCTTACCAGCTCAGAAGATAGGTCTGTACAGGAAGAGTACATGTTAGAGTCGCAACATCTTTTAGTGAATTGTGCAGTGGTTAAGATGTGGACCATTCATTGGTGATTATCAGTAGTATAAACTTACTTATTCACTTTTAATTCTCCCTTTAAGGATACCCTCTGAGTAGAGTTGAGTTATTGCTTGATAGTTATTGAGAAAATCCTCTCATCTACTCTTTATCAGTATTTCTACATAATTGCTATCCTCTCTGTTTTCAGATACCAGTGGGTGACTGGGGATGCTTGAACTGATGTCATCTGAAAGAAATATTGTAATTTGATTTTTTTAAGTAAATTTTCTCAATGAAGGAATTGCAATGAAGGAATACACGAGGAATTGTGTATCCAAAAAAAAAAAAATAACAACAAGGTACCTGCCAGTACAATGCTTATATTTTCAAGAGAAGATGGCGATTGGAGACATATGAATTTAACCAGCCCCCAAATGCTAAGATAAAAGACTCTTTTTTATTTATGAAGATCAATAACTTGAGCCTGCTCAAGAAGAGGGTTAGACTTGGGAAGAAAAGAGTAGAGATTTGCTTTCTTAGTACTTTGGGTTCCTAAAAATTCCACCCCTTCCTTTATTCAGGCACCCTGCATTGATCTACTTCACAAAGAAAGATTCCTATACCAATGGGCTTTGGTATTCAGGCTACTTGTAAATAATCATAGTACAATAGTTATTATAATAATGCAATATTTACATATAAAATAATATATTATACAAATAATATAATATTTTATTGTACTTATTTATATTACTTGACACTCAGATCACTTGTAAATAAGTACAATACAATGAGGAAAGCTAGGTGGCAAAGTGGATAAAGCACCAGGTCTAGAGTCAAAAAGACCTGAGTTCAAATCCAGACTCAAGATATTTACTAGCTGAGTGATCCTGGAAAATTAACTTAACTTTGCCTCAGTTTCCCCACCTGTGAAATGGACTGGCAAGGAAATAACAGACACTTTTGCCAAGAAAATCTCAAATGAAATAATTCAACAACAACAACAATATAATCCAACAGAAACAATGATCCAGAATTTTCAAAATGCTCTAGGAACATCTGAAAAGAAAGGACACTTTCATCTAGGGGAAACAAGTAAGGATTTACGGAAGAGGTATGTGAACTCAAGTCTTGAAGGAAGCCTTGAAGGCTGTCATGACAGTTTTCTTCTCTGAGATTCTCTTCTTCTTTATTCCACATGCCCTACTAAAACTGGCTTTCTGGGGATGCTCTACCAGCCATTTACATCTTAGTCTGAATTTGTAAACCTGTTAATTAGTTTCCAGAAATGTGCATTGTTAAAAGAGTTTTCAAAAAAACAGAAAGTAGCTGGAAAGTGTCTATAGAGCCAATAAATGGATCATTCCTAAGTTCTATCTAAGTATTATATCTCATTAGAAACATGTAGTTTAAAAATATGTGGCTTTTTTATTGAAATGTGTAGTTTTGCCTGAGCCAAAAAGGCTCTTTGAAAATGTTTTTTTATTCTGTTTCTGTGAACTGTACCCTAATGGCTTCCTTAGGGAGACATCAGATTAAATTTATACTTGCTTTATAAAATGCATAAGTACAAATTTGCCCTATTTGTACAAAGGGAGATTGATCTGTATAAAGGATGGTGGAGGATCAGTGACTCTAAAAACTGAGTCACAGCCCCTATTCCTTTCAACCTTAGTACATGTGGACCCTTGTCCTTGAGATTCTAATAAACATATCTCTTTTTAGAACATGCTATTGTTTGTAGGTCTACTTCTTTCCCTTTCGGGCTACATGACATCCTAGCTCAAAACCAGCCACCCCATTTCTGGCTGGTACACGCCAAGTTTGTCTGCCTCCTGTTGTTTCCCCAAATCCCAAAGCTGCATCTTCAAAGCACCTGCCCTCACAATTCACTGTTCCATTTTTAGCTTTGAAGAGTGTTTCTATAACAGTATGACCTAGAGAAACACAGAAATGGACATGAAAACAAATGATGAAGGGAAAGTTTTCTAATGAGGACAAGTAAGAGATATGCAACTTCCTAGAATTTCCTGCAAATTCCATTGTGAATTCTGGCTACCTTTTTAGCACATAGCATCATAAACAAGAGTAGATTGGGGGTGGGGAGACATCTTATTTACCTATAAGAATTAAGGGGGAAAAAAGCACATTTTTTCATATTTTCTGTTTGCATTTATATATATATTCATTCTACATCAAGTCCCTTTCTCCTTCTCTGCTTATAATCATTACTGAAATGTCATGTTCGCCTATTAGTAAAGAGCATTTTATTGGCAACTGCATAGAAACACATGTGTAGATATAGCATATATGTACACATACATACATGTATATATTTATTTATTGTATTTCACTCATGTCCGATGCCTTGTAATCCCTTTTTATTCTTGAAAAAAAAAATTGGAGTGGTTTGGTATTTCCTTTTCCAGCTCATTTTACAGATGAGAAAACTGAGGCAAACAGGATTAAGTGACTTGCCCAGGCTCACATAGCTAGTGAGTATCTGAGGTCAGATTTTAACTCAGGAGATTAGTCTTAACTCCAGGTCCACAATTGTAGCCACTGTACTCCTTAGTGGATGTGTGTGTGTGTGTGTGTGTGTGTGTGTGTGTGTGTGTGTATGTGTATAGAGAGACAGACAGACAGACATATATATGCACACATATATACATATATGTACAGATATATGTAATAACTGTATTGTTAATAGCATTATTATGAGTTTAAAGGGCTCAGATTGTTTTGTAAATAATCATAGAAATGGATAGCATAAAAACTACAGTAAACAGTCCATTAAAACAAGACGTCAATGGCTCAGATGACTGACTTTTTGTTTAATTCTATCACTGACTGACTAAAGCACCCAGAAAAAGAATACCTCTTTTAGAGTTCCGCATCCAAATTGTGCTACTGATCAGACAGCTGGTGATATAATGGAATAGAGCACTAGGGTTGGAGGTAGAAAACCCTGAGTTCAAAATCTGCTTTTGCCATTTACTGTGTAACCCCATGCAAGACACTTAACCTCCCTCCGCTTCAGTTTCCTCATCTGTAAAATGAGGCAGTTGGACTCATGGACCTCTTGAGCCCCTTTCATCTCTAAATCAGTGAGCCTAATTAGATCATTTCCCACCAGCTGCCCTCCTTAGCCTAGATTCCATCATGCTTATGATTCCAAGAAGACTCATCAGGAGGAAATTCATCATTGTGTAGGATTGCATCTACTCTGATGGGGGAGCTGGATTGTGGAACAAAGAATTCCTCCCAATGGAGGGATCCCAACGAGGGCTCCCAAGCTAGTCAACTCTTCATTTCTACCAGATGCAATAGATTCTACCATGCCTTTGTCCTGGATACCATCCCTCTTCCACAAGTCTTTTCAGTTATTTTTTTGTGTTGTATAACCTATTTAGATTGTCAGCTCCTTTAGGGCAGGGACTGTCTATTATCATCATCATCATCATCATCATCATCATCATCATCATCATCATCATCATCATCATCATCGACTAATTATATGAGATGATTGTGCCTTAGACACCATCACATAAAGTCAAATGGGCTTCCAATGAGTATTCCTTAGGGCATCTGAAGTACTTACATGCAATTAACACAATACACAGATGCTGAACTTGAAAACGTTCAGATGAAGATTAAAAAAATATACATCTTTGCCTTTCAGAAATGTTATTGGAAAAACTTGGCGTGAGACGTGATTCCTGTTTGTTCTTGTACTTCAATGATGATTAATGAATTCCTTTTGGGAGATGTGAGCTCTCCACTTGGCATTAGTATTATAAACTTTTCTCATCAAGTAGCTTCATTCTAGGTAGGAAAAGCGGTTGCATAAGGCAGTGATTAATGAGATGCTGCAAATGTTGATTCTTGCCTCCACCACTGAATTTCTCTCTCTCAAACTTAAATGCTTCTCCAAAATTAATTCTTAAATATGCTACAAATAGGAGGAAAGTGCCCATTCAATTTGGAAATACATCATGTGCTCAACTTGAGTCCATATGCTTTATTAATTTCTTTTTGCTTTTGCTAAAAAAGAAATCCATCTCTAGTTTTACAATTATTTTTTTAATTGGTCGGTGTCTTTTTTGGTTTGTTCTTTTCTCCAGTTTTCATCTGACCTCACTAAAGACATTGAACCAGGGTCATGGAAAAAAATAATAAAGAAAGAAAAATGAAAAAAAAAAGAAATTCATGAATAACTTGAAATTTGAAGAAAGTATTTTGTTACCATCTGCATTTCCTCAAAACCTTCATTAGATTCTGCTCTAGACTACTGCTTGAATAGGAGTTACCCTTGAGTATACAAATAGAGACTAACCAAAACAGGATCAACAGGATCACTTCATTTTATAAATGAATAGATTCCTTTAAATCTATTTATAGCAAAACATGAAAGAGAAAATAGGAAAAAATATATTCTAATACTCTAATGGACCTGATGTAGGTTAGTCATAAAATGACACAGATGCTTTTTCATCCTATGAGACTACTGACTGGTCTGATAAATCCATCACAAGGGATCTGCCCAGAGTTTCGGGGCCTTCCTCACATTGTCTAGAGAGTGTGGATGTCAAAGGACCATGTGAGTTGTCTGCTCATTATCAATGAGTCTTGCTACACTATTAGCCCCAGATAAATATTTTCCACTTCTACCATCTATGGAAACAAAATTATGCCCTTTTCCTGTCTCCAATCCTGTATATACCTCTAGTCAATTGGTTATAATGTTTCTGGTGCACATTGCTGAAAGTTTTGGCATAGTTTGCAGCAGGGAAACATAGAGCCATGTGGGACCATTTTATGATAAAATGGCATATTCACACCCTCTGTCCCGGTCAACCTATCCTACTTGTTATTTATTGCCTATCTCTCTGATTAAATTTCCTGCCTCAGTGTTTTGTTTAGATTATCCCCCAAGCCTGAAATGCCTTCCTTCTCACCTTAGCCTCTTGGAACCCCTTGCTCTATTCAAAGCAAGGTTTGTGTTGCCTCTTATGAGAAGTCTCATCATTTTTTCAACTGTTAGTGACCTCCCTTGAAATTAAGTTTGTGCCTATCTTTTACATAGTTGTGGTTGTTCGATCATTTCTGACTCTTCGTGACACCATTTAGGAGTTTCTTGGCAAAGAGACCAGAATGGTTTTGCCATTTCCTTCTCTAGCTCATTTTATAGATGAGGAAACTGAGGCAAACAGAGTAAAATGACTTGTCCAGAGTAACATAGCTAGTAAGTGTCTGAGGCCAGATTTGAACACAAGAAGATGAGTCTTTGGACTCCAGGCTCAGCACTCTATTCACTGCTTCTAATGACTTATGATAGCTCATAAATGATAACTCAAAATATGCCAAACCCTTTATTCCCAGCTGTTACCTACATAGAGTTGGCATTATCCACGACATCATTAAACATGGACAAGACAATCTCAGGACTGCAGAGAAGCTTTTAGAGAATAAAGCACAAGAACAGAAAGCAAGCCAAATTATACTTATGATGCATCATGTGCCTACGAGACAATAATACACATGCTTTAAAAATTCGGTAAAGTCAATAAAATGCAAAAATAAAAAATAAAAAAATGATGTAAAGCTCCATCAAATTTCCAAAATGGGACTCTTTCAAACACTTTTTGAATAAACAGATTTTACCATATTCCAAAATGTTTGTTAAAGCATCACAAGTTACTTAGGAAGGATAAAATATCACAAGAAATATTGAAACTCTATTTAAGGCAAGTATGCAAAAGTTTATCCATCGTAGTTCTATCACTGCTGCTATTTTCCAAGGCAATTTTTCAGTATAGGATACAATCAGAGGATGGCCTCTTTCAAAACTATGATTACTTCAGGAAAGAGTGTGTCAATCAGCTGCTCTATGGCAGTCAACAGGCAAGGAACACTAAGGACCCACTATGTGCCAGGCACTATGCTAAGCCCTGAGGCTATAAAAGCAGAAATCATCTCTGCTTTCAAGGAGCCTATTTGAGGCAGGGTGGGGAGGTTGAGGGACTCCTTTGAACAACTATGTACAAACGAGATATGTTTATGATAAATTGGAGAGAATCAACAGAGAGGAAGGATTGGCCCTTAGAAAGGCTCTCTTCAGAAAGTGGGCTTTTAGCTAATACTTTGAAGAAAGGGAAGGCAGAAGGCAGAGACAAGAATGGAGAGAATTCCATGGATGGGGAAAACCTAGAGATCAAATCACCAAGCCTCACTCTACAGACCCAAACTCTCTTCTATAGTCTATCTATGTCATCTTTTAGCTTTAGAATGCAAAATTCTTTTGAGCAGAGACTATTTCACTTTTTTTAAGCCTTTACCTTGAATCTTAGTATTAGTTCTAAAACAGAAGGACAAGGGCTAGGCCAATGGGGTTAAGTGACTTGCCCAGGGTCACACAGCTAGGACATGTCTGTGGCTGGATGTGGACCCAGGTTCTCCCTACTACAGTACTGGCTCCCCATCCACTGAGTCACCTTGCTGCCAGACTGTCACACTTTTCTATTTGCAATGCAATGTATTTGCCTGGCACATTGTATATGCTTAATGTACACTTCTTTCCCATTTAGATCTCACAAATGGTCAATAATAACAGATGTAACCATCCCTATTTAAATATTATACTTTTCTATATGGGGCCCTCTTTAGACTGCCAGGAGTCCCATTCATTTTAAAACCGTATTCTTAATGACAGCATAATCTGATGTCAACCTATCTATAGGTTGTAATGCCAACTGCCCTTACTATTGGTTTTCATCCGTTTTCATTAGCAGCCATGTTTTCAGCTATAATGCTTTTGGTATGAAATTGTAATAGTTCAAAATCATTGAAATAGGTGATATAGTGCCGAGCTTGGAATCAGGAATCTTCATGAGTTCAAATCTGGCCTCAGGCACTCACTAGTTGTGAAACTCTGGTTAAGTCACTTAATCCCATTTGCCTCAGTTTATTCATCTGTAAAATGAACTAGAGAAGAAAATGACAAACCACATCAGTGTCTTTGTCCAATAAGCCCCAAGTGGGATCACAAAGCATCAGAGATGGCTAAGAAAACTGAACAACAATAGTAATAACAAATCAGTGCTTTCAAATGATGTTTCCACACAAAATTAACAACACTCCAAATGCTTATAACATTACCAATGGACTTTTTGTACATTAGGGAAGGGACTAATCATTTATATAGCACCTAATATGTGCCAGGTATTGTGCTAAGTGCTTTATGTTAGAGGACATTTTCACCAGTAACTCCTTGAGTTCCTAAAGTCTCACTGTTGGTATTGAAGTGGTTTCTAATTATGTCAATCAACCATCAATTTACACAAGTGTGAAGCCTTTAATTTGTGCCAGGTACAGTGCTAAGCTTCAGGGATACCATGAAAATAATATTATTCCTTGTCCTTATAGAGTTTAAATTCTAATGAAGACCACACATGAATAACAATAGAAGACAGATACAGAATAGATGGAAAGTCATCTGAGATGGGAAGGCATTAGCAGCTGGGGACGGAGCACCAGGAAGGTAGGATTTGAGTTGTCATAAGAAACCCGGGAAAACTAACCAGCAAAAGTTGGGGCAGAGGGAGGCGGAGAGGAAAGCCAAAGATGGAAGATGAAGTGTCTTGTTTGAGGAACTGCAAGTAGGCTCTTGTTGCTAAATAGTATGGTACAAAGAAAGCAGCAAAATGTAAGGGAGGGTAGAAAAGGAGGAAAGAGTCAGACTACAAAGAGCTTTCAGTGTGCTCATTATATAACCTGACACACTCGAGTTTTTATATATGTATGGACATCGTGATTCTGAATCTATCCTCTAAAGGATGCTTAATTGTCAACTACTCCTATATTGTTAAGGAAGTAGGGCCAACCCAATAATACCTGTAGGAAGGAGGCTTTGCCCATCCTCCAAAGGTTTATGCCCACTCGGGGCCCCAGTTGTAAATCTATCTCGGTCTATCATGGCTGGATAACACCAGATACTACAAATGTTTTCTTCTTCCTATCCCTCAATAAAGCATACAAATTTAATGTCTCATTTCCTCGGGGACTTGTTCTCAGTTAGCTGATCAGATAAACTAATCTATGATAATATCTTATTGGTTTAACAGATTTACTGTCTCAAGGTGTAATTTTCCATTCATAGAGATATTAATAACTCAACAAACTGGGACTAATATTGGATATTTTAAAGTACTCTGGCTAGTCCCTGGAACAGAAGAAGGTCTTCTTAGGAGAGACCCTTAGATCACAACTAGTTTAATTATGTGAAGAGCTACATTTGCACTATAAACTCCTTAAAGGTAGGTGTCATGCACTTTTGTCTTTATATTCCAGTTCCCAAAAAAAGTGCCTGGACACATAGAAAGTATTTAATAAATATTTATAGATAATCAAATATTTTTTCATTTGATTAGTATGGTGCAGTAGAAAGTATGCTAGATTTGGAGTCAGAAGAACAGAGTTCAAATACCAGCTCTGTCCTGTGTAGGCAAATTACTAAACCTCTCTAGCCCTCAGTTTCCAAATCTGTAAAATGAAGACCTTGAACTAGCTGGTCCCTGAAGTTCCTTACAGCTCTAAATTAATGTTCTGTGTTCTTAAAATGCTTGAGAACCCCTTGAAATGCAAATATTATAGGTATTATTACCTCTGTTTTGTAAATGGGAAAAGCGAGCCTCAATGAGATTACAAAGATTCATGGCCACAAGTCTAATAAATATGAGAGGCAGGATATGAACTCTTCTTCCTGACTCCAAGTTCATCACTTGATTCTCTTTAAATACACTTTCATTTATGCATTAAAAATATTACACAAGTTTTTGCTTTGTTTTTCCTCCATACTGAATTTCGTGGGTATAAAAAAGGGAAGAAAATATCTAAGTTATGATGGTTCAGAGAATGAATAAACTCTTCTTACCTTCTGCAATCTAGTCAAATCCTCACTCCTTCCCAGTATTCTAGTTCCTCTGTGCCACTATCCTTAGCCACTCACAGGATCATAGAAATTACACCTTAAGATATCTGGAGGGATCGTTTAGTCTAATGCTCTCATTTTACAGATGAGGAACACAGTAGGAAAACCTGTTAAAAATTCTGATTCTGAGGACCTGGAATTTATTCTTGTCTCTGCTCTATATGACCTGTGTGACCATGAGTAAGTTACTTACTTGTAAGCTCCTCAGCAAATCTGGGCAGTATACTTTTAGTATACCTTGCCAAGAAAGGTCCATATAGTCAAAGCTACAATTTTTCCAGTAGTAATGTCTGGTTGTGAGAGTTGGACAATAAGGAAAGTAAAGCACTGCAGAACTGATGCTTTTGGATTGTGGTGATGGAGAAGACTTTTGGGAATCCCTTGGATAGTAAGGAGATCAAATCAGTTAAAACTTAAGGAAACTAATTCAGGCTTTTCATGAGAAGGTCAAATACAGAAGCTGAAGCTTAAATACTTTATTATTCATTATTATATATTAATTAACATATATCATTTATTAATTATTAAACGCTTTATTATGTATTAAATACATAATGAGAAGCCAGGACTCATTGGGAAAGACCCTGATGTTGGGAAAGGCTGAAGGCAAAAGGAGAGGGCGACAGTGGAGATTGAGAGGGATAGATAGTGTCATGGAAGCATTGAACATGAACTTGGACAGACTTCAGGAGATAGAGGAAGATAGAAGGGCCTAGCATGTTATATGGTCATAGAGTTGGACATGAATGAATGACTAAACAGCAACAACAAGCTCCTACGGTTTCAGTTTCCTTATCTGTAAAATCAGGCCACTGAACTAGATGGCTTCAGAAGTCCCTTCCAGCTCTGTCTTTGATCCTACAACTCTAATTCTCTACAGGTCTGGAGATGAAATGACTTACTTAAACTCACATAGGTAGAAACTGGCAGTGAAGTCTAGAAGTCAGAGCATCTGACTCAAAATCTATTTACTTGTACCCATAATGAACATTGGCAACCTTGGATTCTGTCAAGCACATATTCATTCATTCAATATTTATTAAACACTCACTATTTGTCAGGCACTATGCTGAGTCCTAGGGATACAAAAAGAGGCAAGAGACAATCCCTGCCCTCGAGGAGCTTACAGTTTTCATATCACACTCATGCTTAGCTCTGGTACTCAGGTTGTTTACATTTGTGTGCGTACCTATGTGTGATGAGAGGCAATATTGTATAATGGTTAGAGAGGGGACCTTAGAGGCAGGAAGACTGGGAATCAAGTCCCACCTCTGACACAGAAGTCACAACCTCTCAATGCTGTAGTTAACTCTTTAAGACCATAACTTGCAAAGAAGGTACTGACCCGCATTGACAGAAGGAGTTTCCTCCTTCAGGAGCATCCAATTGTAAAGAAATCACAATCTGGACAAGCTATAAAAACAATAGTTACAATAATGAGGGGTTTTCTGGTTTATAAATTTGTCATTTATATACATCATCTCAGCTGATCCTCACAGCCTCACCTTGGGCTAAATACCATTAGACCCACTTTATAGATGCAGCAATGGTCTCAGAGATGTTTCAGGAGGTTATTTTTATTCAAGGTCACAGAGAGTAGAAGAGACCAGATTCCAACCCAAGTCTTGAGACTTCAAGTTCAATGGTCTTTCCACTATTTGCCATAGACTACAATTAGCAAATGCCTTTATCTCTAAAGGACTAGACAATGCCATTTAATTGGTTTTTTTTACCCACCTAAATGTAAATACTTCAGAAGAAATTACCTAATAGGAGCTGTGACTCCTACTATCACAACAAAGGATGCCCAGGGCATCTCTTTTTAATAACAATAACAATAATAATCAACAATACTATTTATACAATGTTTTTAAAATCAAAAAAGTGCTTTATATATGTTATTTCTTTTGATCCTTGTAACAACCCTGTGAGGTAGGTGCTATTAAAATTTATCCCCATTTTACAGATGCATTTTAAACAGTGGCTTAAAGAGCTTTTGGACTAGTTCAGAGTCACATAGGAGAAGGAGGAGGAGGAGGAGAAGGAGGAGGAGAAGGAGGAAGAGGAGTTAGCAATGATAAAATATTTTAAGGTTTATAACATCATTTATATATATTATTTCATTTGATCTTCATAAGAGTCCTGAGAAGTAGATGCTTCCCCCCGCTCCCAATTCTGAAAATCAGAATATTGAGGTTAAAAGGGGTTAAGCCCAGGATAACAAGTAAATACCCAAGGCAGAGAATTGAACTCATCTTTCTGACTCCAAGTGCCACACTTTATTCACCATGCCACAGAGTTGACTCAATATCTCAGTACACAGTCATGTTCCCAAAATCATGGAAGTGGAAATGGTCTAGTCCAGTGATGGGCAAACTACATCCCATGGGCCAGATTCGGCTCCCTGAAATGTTCTATCCAGCAGAGCAACATTATTCCTAATCTGATGAATACAATGAGTAGGACACAATACAATGAAATTTCGAAGGAGTAGCCTTAGAAGCAGACTGACAGATGAGCATTTCCTTTCCTTTGGTCCCCTCTTTAAAAAGTTTGCCCATCGCTGCTCTAGTCCAATCTGTTCAGGAGCAGTCAGCCCCTCTACTATATCCTGGAAGAGTGGCCATTCTATCTCTGCTGGAAGACCTTGTATGAAAGAGAACCTACTACTTCTGAGGCTGCTTATTCCACTCATAAAGAATAGAAAACCTGCTTAGTATTATATGACATAAAGACCTCCTAAAGACTTAAAAAAAAAAAACCTTACCTTCTGTCTTATAATTAGTACTATATATTTGATTCCAAGGCAGAAGAATGGTAAGGGCTAGGCAATGGGGGTTAAATGACTTGCCCAGGGTCACACAGCTAGGAAGTATCTGAGACCACATTTGAACCCAGGACCTCCTCTCTCTAGGCCTGGCTCTCAATCCACTGGTTTTAATGCCTTTTTTTTTTAATGACTTTTTGATTCAGCTCATAGGAAAAGAAATGAAGTTCATTCAGAATGGCATGGAGACTTAGAATTATGCCATTTCAGAATCCATTACAAAAATTGGGATGATTTAGACTAGAGAGGAGGAAGGTAGAACCTCATGACTCCTGCTTTCAAGAATCTGTTATGAAGAAGAAACACATATCCTTATCTTATAAAGGCTCCACAGGGGCAAAAGGTAGAACAACAAAGAGAGGCAGATTTCAGCTCAACATAAGGCAAAACTTCCAAATAATTAAAGTTATCCGAAAGTGAACTAGATTGCCGTAGGCAAGAGTGAATTCCTCAGCAAGGGAGACTTCAGACACTACCCAGGTAACCCTTTTTCAGAAATGTAAAGAGAATTTAGAATTGTAGAGAGAATTCCTGCCCGGCCACCGTTTGGACAAGATGACCTCCAAGGTCTCCCCCAAAGCTGAACTTTTAAGATTCATCGAAATAATGGTAACTCATGGAGTCCACGACTTCCTGCTCAGAATCTCCTTCTAAATATTTAATCATGAAAAGCATATCCATTTGAATCCTCATTCATTTTTTTAGTATATAATTACGACATGCCCCTGATTGCCAGATGTTGGAAAAAAGCCACATTTGCGAAGCTCAGAGGAGCTTCTTAAGTGTATAATAAACTACAACCTATTGTGCTTTTCCAATTCAAATAATAGTGTGGCTGAGGATGCATCCTCCACTTCAAAGCATGCTGTGTGGATGTTGTTCTAATATTAACCTCGCCCTCTGTCAGCTCTATTCCTCTTTTGACAATACATCAGCAGTATATAAAAGGCAAACCTTGCAAAGCATGCATGAACCAGCCACGGACCAGCAAGGTGATGATTCTTGGCAAACTTTGAACGAGGGTTTAAAATGGAAAAAACGAGACCTCCATCCAACCCAAAGGATGACTAGGGAGGGACTGAAAGGAATGTTTTGAAAATCTGTCATAAAGGCCAAAGGAATGGGATAAGGATTCTCATAGCCACTGACCACAGGGGGCACAATTGTATCAGACTAAAAGCAAGCCTCATCATCCCCATGTCTAATCCAGTCTTATAAAGAAATCAGGAATGTTGAAAATCAGAACACGTTCCCCAGCATTCTTTCACAGCTCAGATTTTTCATTTGTCTGCAATGAATCTTAAACATTAAGCCTCTATTGTCCTATTTCCCCCAGTTCGTCTTTTCAGGGGGAAATAATTCCTTCACTTTTATAATTATCCTCCCAATATTTAGATGATGGTGTAGTCAATGAAAAATTAGTTTCAGAGGTGGCAGAAATAGGTTCATTTGATTTACAAATAACATTTTCTTGTGTTATAGTACTTCTGAATTAAAAAGAAAAGCTTATTCATTTTTTACGAAATCTTCAAGGAAAAAAGCACATCTTTCTGCTTTTGCTCTAAAATGTGTATTTGGATTGCTACTTTCAAACATTCCAGGGTGCTACTTCCTTATCAATGTTCTTTTATTCTTAGGACGGAAGGAAAATCTATCACTTGAGCAAACTGGCCCTATGTATCTATCAAACATAAACATAAAAAGAGACATAAGAAAAACATGAAAGAAGTTGACAATTACATTTTTGTAATAGGCATAGCACTTTGATGAAATTCTTAAGTTAGGCAGAAAATCAAAAAACTCAATGTAATTCATTAATTCGTAATTGTCAGTCAACGAGAATTTATTAAACATCTACTATATTGTTGTTCAGTTGTTTCACTTGTCTCTGACTCTTTGTGACCCTATTTGGGGTTTTCTTGGCAAAGATTCTAAATGGTTTCCCATTTCTTTCTCTATCTCATTTTACAGATGAAGAAACTGAGGCAAACAAACCTAAGTGACTTGCCCACGGTCCGAGAGCTAGTGAAGTCAGACTGGAACTCACATCTTCCTGACTCTAAGCTCAACACTATCCACTGAGCCACCTAACTTGCAAAAAAAAAAAATCTACTATATGTTAGCATTCTTGGGAGGTAAGTTTCCCCTATTATGCCAGCTATAAAACAAAACGTAAAGTGTTTGATTGGGAAGCCCAAAGGTCTCACGATTCAGAACCTGCCTCTGCTACCTATAGCCTGTATGACTTTGAGTTAATCATTTCACTTTTCTGCTTCCTCATCTGTAAAATGAAGACTGTCAGACAAGATAACTTCTATAGTTGCTTCTAGCTCATCACATCCAGTGAACATTATTCCCTCCCTTCTCTGACTCATTTGACCTATGAGGTAGCTAGGTAGAGCAGTGAACCGTGCACTGGTCCTAGAGTTAGGAAGACTTGAATTTAAATTCTCTTTCATTTAAATTCCAACCTCTTTAAATTCAGATTCTTCCCAGCTTTGTGATCAGTGGCAAGTCATTTTACCTCAGTTTCCTTAACTATAAAATAGAAATAGTAAAAGCACTTATTTCCCAAGTTTGTTGTGAGTTAATATTTGTAAATATATATGTATATAGTAAGGGCCATATAAATACTAGCTCTTATTCCCATTACAATGATTATATACAATTAGACTACTATGTGCACTCTCCACCCCACATGCATCACATAAATTCTACACTCTGCACTAATCTCAAGTTTTTTTAGACTAGACAATTTGGAACTTCATTTTGATCAACATGACACTTAGTTGGATCATTCTATTAAGCTAGCATATATATTATAACATGCCCTAAGTCTGATCTCTCTTCATCCAGGTGAGAAAGAATTGCTAAGCAGACAGCAAGGTGGCTCAGTGGATAGAGAGCCAAGTATGGAACCAGGAGGTCCTGGGTTCAAATGAGACCTCAGATATTTCCTGGCTGTGTAACCCTGGGCAAGTCACCTAATGCCCATTGCCTAGCCCTTACTGCTCTTCTGCCTTGGAACCAATACTTAGCATTGATCCTAAGATGAAGGTAAGGGTTTTTAAAAAGTAAAGAGTTGCTAAGTTCTCATGGGCTTGAAGCTTTTCCTGAAATGCCTGGCCAAGACCAGGAGATTAGGCAACAGACTGAGTCAGCCTGACAAGAAGTTTTATAAAGGGCCAGGAAGGTGGAATGGAGTAGACTGAGCCAATGGACTGAAGTGGTGTTGAAAACCTAATAAGACCCTGGGGCCTAGAACTCTGATCTGAGGGTAGAAGCTCTCCGTGCTGGCCTTGGGCTCTTTCTGTATACATAGAGAACACTGGCAGTTTATTAGGGACTCAGAGAAGTCCCATGAAGCTAATTTCTTCTCCTCTCCTCTCCTCTTCACCTACCCTCTTATTATATCAAGCAAATCTTCAGGATTTGTTTCCTGGCTAGGTTGTTGTTGTTGTTGTTGTTGTTTTTAATTCTGATTTTTTCTTCATATAAAAATATATGGTCGGTCTCAGACAAGTGCATTCCATCATGTATATTATAAAACAAATGCAGAGCCTGGCACAGTTGTGGCTCATGGGTATAACCCTCTGCACACAAATGATGGAACTTACCTTTCTCTGCCATCGGTGATTTAGGGGAATCATGTGGAGACAATCTCCAGCCAACCTTGATTTTATTTGACTAACAGCCAAGTAGATCTCATTTTGAAAAGGCAGAGAATCTGATATTTGAGAAGGGACCTCTTTTCTTTCAGAGACAGAGAAAAAAGGGAGAAAGAGGCAGAAGGAGAGATGAAAAAAGAGAAGGATGAAGAGAGAGAAGGGAGAGATGAAAAGAGAAGGGGAAGGGGAAAGAATAAAAGAGAGAGATGAAGAGAGAGAAGGGAGAAGAGGAAGAGAGAAATGAAAAAATAGAAGGGGAAGAGGGAAAGAGAAAGGGGAGGAGTGAGAGAGAGTGAATAAAAGAGAGACAGAGAGAGAGAAAGAGAAAGAGAGACAGAGAGAGAACTAAAGGCTAAAGGTGGAAAGCAAAATCCTCTGTCACTACAATAACACCTAGGCCCTGAGAAGCAGCATGATCTGGTGCAGGGGTTGGCAATGTATGGCTCTCGAGCCATATCTGGCTCTTTTGAGGGCCAGATATGGCTCTTTCTGCAGGAGCCATAAAGTCAATTTTTTTTCAGGTGCTGTTACAGGAGGGCACACTGTGAGCACTGTACGGCTCTCACGAAATTACACTTTAAAAAACGTGGCATTTATGGCTCTCACGGCCAAAAAGGTTGCCGACCCCTGATCTGGTGGATGGAAACTGACCCCTGGGTCAGGCCAACCTAGATTCAAATTCTAGGTTGTATGAAGGGCATCCTGGGCTGTGTGAAGGTAGGAAAGTCACTATACCCTTTAGGGCTCTAGACAATTCGTTAAAATCCTAAGTTGCAAAGAAAATTCTAAACTGCATTGGTAGAGGGAGTTTCCTCACCAGGGAGTTCCTATCATTAATCAAGGGAATTACATATAGGTCTAGGCAAAAAGTGAAATGAAGGGGCAGCTGGGTAGCTCAGTGGAGTGAGAGTCAGGCCTAGAGACAGGAGGTCCTAGGTTCAAACCCGGCCTCAGCCACTTCCCAGCTGTGTGACCCTGGGCAAGTCACTTGACCCCCATTGCCCACCCTTACCAATCTTCCACCTATGAGACAATACACCAAAATACAAGGGTTTAAAAAAAAAAAGTGAAATGAACACACACACACACACACACACACATACATACACACACACCCCTTTCTGAAATGTTGTGTAATATTCATGTGAGCATATTTTTGTTCACTAACTGATTCCTATTTTCCATCTTCCTTCCCTAAGATGAAATTTTCCAGATTGGTAAGAATCGTTTTCTGTTCCCTCACTACCTCTACAAGTGCTTAGGGCAGCACAGCCACTCAGCAAGTACTTTAGATGGACTGACAAAGCAATTTATAAGCTTCTTCCCTCTTTAACTCAACCTAATCCAAGAAGCACTTATTAATTGCCTGTGTATGCAAAGTATTTAAGAATCTGAGACAAAACAAAAAAATAATTCTTGCCCTCCAGGAAGTTATAGTGTACGGCATCATCTCCTTACCTACTATATAGGGGGCAACTGGAAGTGGTTTCACATGCTTTATATTATCAAGCAATCAACAAACACTTACTGAGTGCCTACCATGTACTATAGAACTGGGAGTACAAAGACAAAAATGAAACAGTTCCCCCTCTCAAGGAGTTTACATTCCATTGGGAAGAACATCGTATATCTATCTAAAAAATTCATACAAAATTGGAAAAAAAAAGGTTGTTCTTCGTTTGTTTTAGTCAGGTCCAACTCTTTATCTTCCCATTTTGGGTTTTCTTGGCAGATATTGAAGTGGTTTGCCATTTCCTTCTCTAGTTCATTTGAGAGATGAGGAAACTGAGGCAAACAGAGTTAAGTAACTTGTCCAGGGTCCCACAGCTAGGAAGTTTCTGAAACTGAATTTGACCTCAGTAAGACAAGCTGTCTTGTATCTAGTCTAGGTGCTCTGTCTACTGCACCACCTAGTTGCCCACCCGCAAATCATAAGTGATCATATTTAAGTGCTTAGAGAGCTCATCATGAATATACCTGGGGGCAGTTAAGTGATTCAGTGCATAGTCAGGTCTAAAGATGGGAGGTCCTGGGTTCAAATCTGACCTCAAATACTTCCTACCTGTATAACCCTAGGCAAATCATTGAACCCCAATTAACTAGTCTCTTACTACTCTTCTGCCTTGGAACTGATTTTCTAAAACATAAATGATACTTAGAATTTATTCTAAGACATAAAAAAAATAACTTGTTAAAAATGTAAGTTTAGAAAAAATGGGAAAATGGCACTTTCCAAGGTACCTGTAGGTTCTCTCGTCCCTCTCCAAATAAGAGTTAAGCAAAGCACTTGAAGAACCATCTCAGAAAGGATCTCGTGAGCAATTTAACATTATTTGATTCTTCCCTGTTATTATCATGAGTCCAAGTCACTTTAGAGTAGGAGGGGACTCATCTTCGTAAGCCTTTCAGAGCTTCTTGGTCTAACCTTTCAGCAATGGAGTACATGGAAATTGGCTGGATTTAAACAACTCCCTAGATTGTGATATTAAATACTGAACCTACTGAGGCTTCTATATGTGCTCTATAAATACCAGTCAATGCTCCCATACTTGGAAAATGTCGACTTGGTTGAAAACATGACAAGTGAACGTTCAGGAGCCTAACAAAAGCGCCGTGTGAAAAATAAGATAGATCCTCCAGCTCCCATAAACATAAACTAGACTTGGTGCAAGGCAATCTTTAAAGCCTGCGCATTAAAGTTTAATTGGTAACTTTGACCTTGAGTGCCACTTTCAGTAAAAATATTACAGCAAGGCTAGGATTTTCTTGAGATTTATGATCCCGTGTTCTTGAAAAGTGCCTGGTACTGCTGGACTCCTGAGATAATTGATCTGTCGTCTCATAAGAGCCTTGTTCTCTTTGCACCAGCATCTGTCTCAAAGCAAGGTACATGGGGATAGAAATGCCTACCTACATTTAAGAAAAGCAAAAAACAACAAAAGACTCATGCAGTTGAGTCTTCAAAACATTATCATTTTGTCAAACGTAATTCAAGCTATGAACCACCATCTTTCTCACCGAAGTTGTTACTTATTTTTTTATATTATTAGTTATTTTGTCTTTTCCCATCCCCTCATTAGAATTTAAGATCCAAGAAGTCAGTCTGTCTTAATTATACTTTTTTCCTACAGTAGAAGGCACATAGTTCTAGAAAACAGAAGTTAATAATATTTTCTGAATTTAAATTCTTGAGTGCTGAGCATATCAGTGCTATACAACATATTGCTGATTTTGGAATCAGAGGAAATGAGGTTCAAATGTTGGCTCTGCTCCTTAATACTTCTATGATGTGGGGCAAGACTCCTCTAGAATCCAATTTCATTGTAAAATGAGATTAATTAGAAGATGGTGGTATTTTCTCCTATCTCTAAATAATCTACTTATACATTTTCTATACTTATGGCTTTTAATCATCTATTAAAATCCAATTAAAACATCACTGGCTGGGGCAGCTATGAAGCTCAGTTTTTGTTTTTGTTTTCTATTGAGAGCCAGACCTAAAGAAAGGAGAATTTGCATTCAAACCTGGCCTCTGGCACTTCTTAGCTGTGTGACCCTGGACAAGTCACTTACTCCACTATTGGCTAGCCCTTAGTGTTCTTCTACTATTCTAAGACAAAAGGTAAGGGTTGTTTTTTTGTTTTTTTTTTTTCAAAAAAGGACTATATTCTAAATACTTAATATTTAATTTAATATTAAATATTTTAATGGTTTACTTTATTGTTTAAGCATATTCCTGTGGACTGTTGATGGGCTAGTGATAAAGAGATCAGGTACTGGGTCCACCCTAGAGAAATCTCAAGCAAAGCCTATATTATTTCATTTCAAGTAAGGAGCAGACAAGTCCAATCAGCAAGCATGTATTAAATACCTACTTCTATGGTAAACACTAGGGATATAAACACGAGCTCCAAGAAACATAATCCCTGCTCTCACGGAGTTTACAATCTAGTTGGGGAAGACTATAATAAAAGGAAACTGAAAAGCAGAAATGGAAGGTTAGAGGAGGAGGAAGGTACCTATCATGCATCATATTATAGTTAAAATCCAGGAGAGTCAAGCATAATATAGAGAAGAATGAAGGCATGGTTGGCCTGGTTATTTTCTTTAAAAAGGAAGTTCTAGAAGGAATCAGTCAGGAGGAGAAACAAAAGGGGTGGGTGGGAGAAGACTATCTCAAATGTGAGAAGGGATAGGCAAAATGATATTCGACTTTCTTATACAAAGTATATTAGTTGAAATTTCAACAGAAAAGGCTAGCACATCCATTGAGAAGAGTGGGAGTATAATAATGGCATTAAGCTCTAAATCAAAACAGAGAGAAAAATAACAGGACTCAATATTTTATACGATACAGAAACATAAAAGTGTAGTTAATATTAATTTGACTTTGTAAATGCTTGCAGTATGTTGTAGAACATAGTATATTGGCCTTAGAAATGGAAATACCAGGATTCGAAACTTACTTCTGGTTCCACTGTATGACAGTGGTCAAGTCACTTGACCCCTCTCTCCTTCAGGATCCTCAGATGTAAAATGAGGATAATCATTTCTGTAGTATTTACCTCAAAGGGTGGTTGTTAAGTTCAAACAAGGGGATATGTGTAAAAAAACTTTTTCAAACTTGCTGCAGAATCCCAAGCACAACCAAAGACAGAAAGATGGATTCCTTATAGCAAAATAGCACTTTTCTGATAGAGAAAAACAGGAAACAAAATGGGTACCCGTCAATTAAGGAAGAGTTGAACTTTGCCATGTGAATGTGATGGAATTTTACTTTGTGATAAGAAATGATGAAAATGAAGGATTCTGGGAAATGCTAAGAGATTTGCATAAGCTGATGAGCAAAGCAAACAAAGCCTGAACAATATACAAAATGATTCCACATGTCAATGAAAAGCTAACTGAAAGGAAGATGAACTTTGAATAACTGAAATACCAATAATGTTTCCAGAGAACAGATAAGGAAGTGCATTCTCCCTCTTCTTGGCAGAGAGGCAAAGGGTAGGAAAAGAAAACATGGCATATAATATGTGACAGGATTCCCTATTTCCACTGTTTTTGATTAACTCTTTCACCCCCTTTTTTATAAAGGAGTGGTCTATCCCACACTGATGGTGGCAGGAGTGGGAGGGTTATCTCAACAAATGACTATGATGAAAAAATAAAAAGCAATGAAATATAATTAATATTATTCTTTTTTAAAATTATTTTTGACTTGTTTGATGGAATTCACACAGAAACAGTCCAGGGACAAGCTGTTTGACATCCTGCTCTTATTGTTCTAAGTTTAATGTTCTATGGATCACTGCACAGGTGCATAAAATGACTAAGTTTTTCAAATTTATATTTAAATACAAGTATTCATACATAAGTTCACTTTCTGTAAACTCACTTGACAGCATCTTCTGTCAAAGTCATTCTGCTCCCGCATTATTTTGATTTCCTCTGCTAGGTCTCTCTATTTTGAATGCTTTCTTGTTCCATGTGGTTTGGAGACTAGGAACATTTGGTAGAGTAACGTCTATTTAAAAAAGTTGTTCTTAAGGTTTTATGGATCAATGTTATATGTCGACAGTTTTGAGCAACCATTTGATCTGTGATGATTCTCCAGTTCTAGTACAGTTTATTTTATTGACTGACCTCAGGGATATTTTGAGATCTGTATTTGTAGTGTGGAGATTTGTTGCCTGTCAATCCATGAACTATGGTGCTTTTAAGGTAAAATTCTAGCTAACAATGGCACGTCACTAGCTGATACATGCTAAATTTTGTATCCTGCAGTGCATATCTCTATATTTCTCACATCATCTGCATTGATCACTAAATCCAAGACCTTTAGGAATAATTCTTTTGTTACTTTTGTAATAATTCTTTCATAATTGTAGTGATCATTGACTTGGACCTGATTATTTGCCATCATAAATCCTTCCAGGTCGGTAACCTCAGCATTGTCCTGGTCTTCAGTCTCCCTCACCCCATATATCCAATCAGTTTGCCAAATCTTACCATTCCTGCTTTCATAACATCTTTGGCATCTGTCCTCTATATATAACCACCACCTCAGTTCAGACCCTTACCACCTCTCACCTAGATTATTGAAACAGCTCCCTAATTGGTCTCTCTGCCTCAAGTCTCTCCAGTCCATTCTAAACATGGCTGCCAAAAGGATTTTCTTTAAGCAGAGTTCTAAACAAGTAACTCCTAGATTATTGGAACAGCCCTCTAATAGGTCTCCCCGTTTCAAGTCTCTCCAGTCTATTCTACACATAGCTGCCAAAGGGATTTTCCTTAAGCACAGATCTGAAAATGTGATTCCCCTACTCAATCAGCTCCAGCAGCTTCCTATTGTCTCTGGGAGAAAATCCAAACACTGCTGTTTAGATTTTAACATCCTATACAACCTTGTTCCAATCTGTCTTTCCAGCTTCATTGGACATCATTCCCTCTCTCAGACTCTGCCATCCTGCAGAATGGCCCTCCTTTCTATTCTTTACCCATGACATCCCATCATCCATCTCTGCACCTTTGCACAGATAGACCCACATGCCTAGATTGCAAACCCTCCTTCCTCTGCTTCTTAGAATTCTTTTCTCTCTGTTTTTTTGAAACCCTTACCATCTGTCTTAGAGTCAATATTGTGTATTGGTTCTGAGGCAGAAAGAATGGTGAGGGCAGGCAATGGGGGTTACGTGACTTGTCCAGGGTCACACAGCTAAGAAGTGTTTAAAGCCAGATTTGGGCCTAGGACCTCTTATCTCTACAGTCTGGTTCGCAATCCACTGAGCCAACCAGCTTCCCCCTCTTTTTTCTCTTTAAGACACACTATTTTCTGCATAAAAACTTCCCTGCTTCCCCCAACAGCTAGGGTCATCCCTCCCATATTGTCATGTATTTAAATATCTTGTGTATTTTTATATTTATTAACTTCATGCTGTATATATTTTATATGCACTCTTCATCTTCATTAAAATATAAGCTGCTTGCAAGCAGGGACTGTTTCATCCTTTTCATGGGTACCTCCAATGCCTAGCAGAGTGTAGGTGCTAAATAAATACTGAAGGATAGACCAAATAATTGCCTAAGCAAATATGCCAGACTAAACCAGGTATTTGGTGACTTCTATTGCCAGCTGGGTTGTTATGGATATCACCCATGCTAGGGTTCTATTTTGTTTTTAAGTTTCACTCTTGAATTTCATTATATTTCACAAATCCAAAGTTGTGTACTTCTTATCAGGCTTTATTATTGCATAATACAATAATATCTGCTTGCTTCAAAAGTATTTTTTTGACACTTCCCACCTGTACAAACCTGGGCAAGTCATTTAACCCCTAGTACTTTGCCCTTACCACTCTTCTGCCTTGGAACCAATACCTAGTATTGCTTCTAAGATAGAAGGTAAGGGTTATATATATATTTGACCTATTAATCATGTACACCGAGAATGTCTATCAATCCTCTTCCTTTTGGGCAAGGAAGTGCTAATAGTCCTTCCTTCTTTCCTTCCTTCCCTGCCTTCCTCCTTCTTTCCTTCCTTCCCTCTCTCTCCTTCCTTCCTTTCCTTCCTTCCCTTCCTTCTTCCCTTCCTTCCTTTCTTCTTTCCTTTTTTTAAACCCTTTGTTTCTGTCTTATTAACAACTCTAAGACAAGAGGGCAAGGCTTAGACATTTGGGATTAAGTGACTTGCCCAGGGTCATACTGCTAGGAAGTATGTAAGGCCAGGTCTGAACTCAATCCCTTCCAACACCAGGCCTGGCTCTCTATCTATTCTGCTGCCTAGCCACCCCAGAAATGCTCATCTTTCCATAGCTGCCTTTAGGTGATTGGCCTTATGTTCTGTTGACAATGAAAGGCATTTTCATGAGGATATTCTTTAAATCTGCTATGGTCTATTTTAAAGTTTTGAAAGTGTACAGTAAAACTGGTATTGCACAGGTGTTCGATGACTTAAATGTGTGTTCTTTCCATTCAGCTTTCACCTGTAAGGCATGTTTGGTGTTCAGGCATCACCGCTCCTGAGACCAGCATTTGAAACAGTGCTCATCAGTCCATGTAGCCAAGGCTGGCTAAGCTTGAAAAGTGAGATGGGATGGAAGGGATTTCTGTGTGGCAAAAGCAATGATGACAAATAGCATTTAATTAAACGTAGTGCTGGCTTTCTGGGGAAACGATCGCAGTCAACATGGTATATAGCAATCAGAAAATGATGGGTTCATTTTGAATGCAGCTATGTTAAATGCAGGTAAGGTACTGCGCCTGGGAAGCAAATCTTCATGCCTTTTAAATGTTACTCCAATTCTGAGTGTCTTCCCTGTGGACACAGTTCCTATATTACAGAGCATTAATTGCCATGAAAAGAATCAATCCCTAATTTATTCTTCTTGTCATATCAGATTTCCATAGTGGTTTTCCTTGAATAGGATATACCCAATTAGGATTTCTTGTGAAATTTAGAAACATCAAAAAAAAAAAAAAAAAAAAAAAAGTAAAGACCAACACCAAAGAAATGATCATTTTCAAGTAAACACAACTCTCAGCTCTATTGTCATCATCACACTGAGCTTCGCCAGAATATCTCATGTTTTGACAAATATAAAAATATGTTTTATATGACTGTCCGTGTATAATTTATATCAAATTGGTTACCTTCTCAATTAGGGGGGAGGGCAAGGCAGGGAGAGACTTTTGAACTCAAATTTTTAAAAAGCAAATGTTAATAAAATTGTTTTTACGTGTAGATGGAAAAAAAGAAAATGTTTTTTTTTTTAAAAGAATACCTTTAAAGGCTCTATGTACATTTTCTCATTATGTTCCCTCTTTTGACTCTCGCTAGAGCCTTGGAAGACAAGCGAGCGATGAGACCCCTTAGGGTGGTTGGCCTTATGTGTTGTTGACAATGAAAGGCATTTTCACAAGGATATTTTTCACAAATCTACTTAAGTATCTTGGGGGCTTTTTGAAATTAACTTTATATTTATGCTGTACATATTTTTATGTGTAATCTTGTCTTCCTCATTAGAACATAAGCTGCTTCCAAGCAGGGACTGGTTCATCTCCAGCATCTAGCAGAGTGTAGGCGCTAAATAAATACAGAAGGACTAATGGATCGATTGCATAAACAAATCCACCAGACTAAGACAGTTATTCGGTGGCTGATATTGCTGGCTGGGTTGGTGTGGATATCACCCATATACAATGAGGATAGGAATAAAAAGGGGGCAATATTATATCTCTCTCTACTTATATTGGGCAGCAAGGTGGTACAGTGGAGAGAATGCCAGGCTTGGAGTCGGAAGTCTCATCTTCCTGAGTTCAAATCTGGTGTCAGACACTTACTAGCTATGTGACTCTGGGCAGCCACTTAACTGGGTTTGTCTCAATTTCATCATCTGTCAAATGAGCTCTAGAAGGTTCTAGTATCTTTGTTAAGAAAACCCCAAATGGGGTCATGAAAGAATTGGACGTGATTTAAGATGACTGAACGACAAACAGAAAATCTTAATATATTAGAGCTGGAAAAGATGTAAATTATATATTATTATGACTTATAATTTAAGTCAGAACAGGTATTCTTTAGTGTTTAGCTTCATCCAAATAATGTTTTGCAGGAATTTCAGATGAGGCATTTTTTTCTGTCAATGACGTGAGAAACAAACTTGGGCGTCAGATGAAATGTGTTTACAATTCTATAAAGCTCCTAAGTGAACATGCTTTATGGATATTTGATTACATCTTCTTTCTCATGTTACAAGCATACCCTTGCTTTATGAAATCTATTTGTTCCTAAAAAGTTGGCAAGACCAGAAATTCTTTCTTATTCACATCACATATTCCTGCTTATACATTATTGGATTAAAAAAGTAATTCCTGGGGGCAGCTAGGTGGCTCAGAGGATTGAGAGCCAGACACAGAGATGGGAGGTCCTGGGTTCAAATCTGGCCTCAGATACTTCCTAGCTGTGTGACCCTGGGTAAGTCACTTAAAACCCAATGCCTAGCCCTCACCATTCTCCTGTCTTGGAACCAATACATTGTATTGATTCTAAGATGGAAAATAAGAGTTTAAAAAAAATTAATTCCTCTGGGAAAAAATAGGAATGAAAACTTTTTTAATTCTAGAAATTGGAATATTATTGAAAATTCCTAGTTAAAAAGGACAACTTTCTAAAATATTTTATCTTTAATATTCTTAATACCAAGGCTACTATAAAATATAAATACAATATCTGACAGTGTCACTCCCCTGCTCAAGGAACTTCAATAGTTCCTTGTTTCCCCTAGAATAAAATACGGGCTCCTCTGCCTACCATTAAAAGCCCAACACAATCCAGCTACAACCTATCTTTCCAGACTGATCTACAAGTCCCCCTCATATACTCTACACTCCAGGACAAAATGACCCATTTCCTGTTACCTGTACATGACATTCCACTGTACTCTACCTACTTTTGCACAAGTTGCTCTCCATGCATGAAATTCACTCCTTCTGCCTCTTCAAAACTCTAGTTCCCACCAGAGTTCCCTTCAGATGGCGCCACTTACATGAGGCCCTTCCTGATCACTCACAAGTCTTATAAGAATTATAGCTAATATTTGCAGAGCATTTTAAGGTTTTTGAAGAACTTTACAAATTGTATTTCTTTTTATCCTCACAGCAACCCTATGGAGTTAGGTGCTATTATTACCCCCCATTTTACAGTTGAGGAAACTGAGGCAGATAGATTCAATGATTTTCCTTGAGATCAAATGACTAGTAATTTTCTGAGTCAGATCTACGTGAGTCTACACCCAGGACTCTTACTGCTTTCTCTCCTGGAAATTACTTTGTATTTACTTTTTTATATATTTTGAGTTTATTTACCCAAATATATGTTGTCAAATACTGCCAAATGTAAAAGCAGGACCTACTCAACTCTTTCTTTGTCTCTTTGCCACTTAGCACAATATGTGGCACATAGCAGGCATTTAATAAATACTTATTGAGCTGGAAATGCTAATAATAAGTCGTCTTTCTATCACGTTTACTACATGCCAGACATCATGCTAGGCACTTTACAATTATTATCTCGTTTGATCCTTACAACAAATCTTGGAGGTAGACATTATTCTTATAGTCTTTTAGAGAAACTGAGGTAAATGGATGTTAAGTGACTTGCCCTGGGTTAGTTACTGTCTAAGGCTTCACTGGAATTTGTCTTCCTAACTCCAGACACAGGGCTCTATTTTACTGAGTCACCTTAGCTGCCTCATAACAGAGCTAAAGTCAAAATTCCAGAACCTGTAATCTTATGAGATCTATAGACACATATACATGCACACACATGTGTACACACATAGATACATACATATAAATATATCTTACATGAGTCTTTTCACTCCTTCTAAGCACAGGTTACAAGCAAGCCCCACAGAGACAAAAACATTCACTTCCTTCCTCTTGGAATAAGACCATCCAAAGAAAGTATTTCTTTTAAAAGCCAACATAATTAACTGTAAACCCATCACATACTGTCTTTTCGAAAGGAGTTTACCTTAGGATTAACTGATGCAGAAAGTATCTCGTATTGTAACAATAGCTTTAATTTGTGGAGTACACCAAAGTTTACATAGCTCTGAAATCAAACCTGAGGAGAAGATACTGTAGCCTCAGTTGCTGCCATTTTACAGATTAGAAAAGTGAGGTTCTGAAGGGAACAAAGTGATTTACAGAGAATCGCATAGCTAGCAAGGATTTGAGCCAAGATTTAAGGTCTTGAGCCAGGTCTCTTGGCTCAAATTTCAATATTCTTTACACTGAACCAGTCAAGTCAACAAGCATTAATCAGGTGACTATTATGTTCCAGGTACTGTACAAACAGACCAGTGGAGATATGAAAGAGGAGGAGAGAGGGGAGGTTGTGAAAACCGTCCCTTTCCTCAAGGAATTCAAAAACTAAGAGCATTAAAGGCAATTAGGCCACACAGTGGATAGAAAACCCGCGTTCAAATTCAGTCAGACATTTGCTAGCTGTGTGATGCTAGGAAAATAGCTTTTGTCTGTCTCAGTCTCCTCAATTGTAAAATAGAAATAATAACAGTACCTACCTCTCAGAGTTATTGTGAGGATCAAATAAAACAATATTTATAAAGTATTTTATACACTACCTGGCACATATTAAATACAATTATTATGATGATGATCGCCATCATTATCATAGAGAGCATTTACATAGCACTTTAAACTTTGCAAAGTACTTTGCATAAATTGTTTCATTTGCTCCTTGCAACAGCTCTGAGAGGAAAGTTTCTTTCTTTCTTTTCTTCCTTCCCTTCCTTTCTCTCTCTTTTTTCTTTTTCTTTCTTTCTTTCTTTCTTTCTTTCTTTCTTTCTTTCTTTCTTTCTTTCTCTCTATCTCTCTCTTTCTTTCTTCCTTACTTCCTTGCTTCTCTCTATTTCTTCCTTCCTTCCTTTCTCTTTCTTTCCTTCCTTCCCTTCCTT
>NC_058133.1:457009433-457024511 GCF_016433145.1 Gracilinanus agilis
TTCCTTCCTTCCTTCCTTCCTTCCTTCCTTCCTTCCTTCCTTCTTTCCTTTCTTTCTCTCTTTCTTTCTCTCTTTCTTTCTTTCTTTCTTTCTTTCTTTCTTTCTTTCTTTCTTTCTTCCTTTCTTTCTTTCTTTCTTTCTCTTCTCTGTAAGACAAGCTGAATTAAGTGACTGTTCCAGGGTCACACAGCTAAGAAGTGTCTGAGTCCAGTTTTGAACCCAGGTTCTCTGGACTCCAGTCCTGGAGCTCTAACCACTAGGTACCCTGGTAAATATTATTTTCTCCCCTTCACAGATAAGGAAACTAAGGCCCAAGGGAAGCTAAGTGGTGTGCCCAGATTCACACAGTTAGTGAGTGTCTGAGGCTAGATTCCAACTCAGGTCTTCCTGACTTCAGGTTCAGTATTCTATCCACTTTGCCACCTAGCAACTGTAATAAATATGTCTGCTTTACTAGAACTATTCCAACAGGGAGGTAGGTTGATATAGAGTCCTTTCATTTGCTGTTCAAATTCACCAGACTCTTTGGTTATCCCAGCAACACTTTTACATTCTTGAGCATCAAGTCACCATGAAAACCATCATGTCCTAATTGGTACTTTGCATAATATCAGATTTCCATAGTGAATCCCTTTAACAAAATACACTTGCACATAGCACTGTCTTGTGAAAGTTAGAAACATTAAAAAAAAAAAAAAAAAAAAAAAAAAAAACAACTAACCTTACAAAACATTGGCCATGATTTCTCCCAGAATCAAAAGCTTTAAACTCATCCCAGAATACAAGTGAGGCAACCTCTGACCAGAGGCAATAAAGCTTCCATAAATCCTCTAAGACAACTCATAAACTCTGACATGAATAATATGGGTGTGGTTTGTTTAAAAGCTGTAACTCTTTGAAAGCTTCAGTTTATAGCCAAGTGAACACAGGTAATAATGAAAAGAAGGGGGGGTTGGGGGAAGAATGCGAAAAACCACCACAAAGAACCTCCAACCACAGAATCTTTCTTTCCAGTAAAAATAGTCCAAAACACCTCAGCTTTTTAACTCATCCTCCAATTGCCACCACACAACCCTGAGCGATAGCTTGTATAAACTTTGTCTGCGATGCTCTCAACGTTGACGTACCAAATCTTCAATAATTAAAGTGTGAAATGAACAACATTTTTAAAGACCATCCCAGTATGGCAATGATCAGAGAAAAATCTCAGTGTTCAATAGAAGAACTATTTTTTTAGAAGTGATTATTATTCAAGCAAATAATTGGTCTCTAGAGGGGATATTTGTATATTTGTGTACAAAGCTTCTTGGAATGCTTTTTAAAGAATATTGGTCAAAATGAATGATGCAATATCAAAATATTATACAGAGCATAAAGAGAAAAGAAGAATCTCTGGAGGTGGTCAGGCTGTCCATTTCATTTGATTTCTGATTTTTCTTAAGAAGTGCAAGTTTGGGGGCAGCTGGATGGCTCAATGGATTGAGGGCCAAGCCTACAGATGGGAGGTCCTCAGTGCAAATTTGACCTCATACACTTCCTAGCTGTTTGACCCTGGGCAAGTCACTCAACCCCCATTGCCTACCCTTACCACTCTTCTACCTTGGAGCCAATACACAGTATTAACTCTAAGACAGAAGGTAAGGGTATTAAAAAAAAATGGATTGCAAGCTTGTGAAGTTTCTTTGGTTGCTTTGGACCCCAGTAGAAAGGAGACATGGAGCTGTCAGGATGAACCTGGAACCTGATTCAGGAAGGAGATATTCAGTTTCGTAATTGATTAAAAAGAATTTAACATCAGGAGCATGGTAGTTAAGTCATCTTGACCTTGCCCTTGACAGCATTCTAGTCTTTTGATCGATGGATACTTAAAACTTTCTTCTCTGATCACCAGAACAGGTAGTATTCTGAGAGCTAACAAAGGCTCAAAACTGGCCTGACTCTGAAGGAAAACTTTTGAAACTTTACTGTATTTATCACTAAAGAAAAACATGGAACAAACCTGGATCCACTTGTCTGGGAAGTCTTCGAAGTCCATTACGTGGTTTCTGTGTAGTGAAAAGAAGAAAAAAAAAAGATCAAAGGCATCTGTCAGGTAGTTTCTGAGATATTAAACTATCATGATTTAGAAGGCAGAACAAATAGCAGAAATGCTTCAACTGAAAATAATAATATTAGGTGCCTATGTGTCTTGTTGTCTTAAATCTTCTTTTCAGCATATTTAATTTCCTCTCCCTACCCCCAAATTTTATATTCTAAATAGATTTTATATTTTATAAATAATTTCTAGGAGAATTGTCTATCCAGTAATATCACCTTTTAGCTTGCAATCTTTAGCTTTAGTTTCAGCACTTATCTGTGTGACCCTGGGTAAGTCACTTACCCCTGTTTGTCTAAGTTTCTTCAACTGTACAATGAGCTGGAAAAGGAATAGCAAGGCATTCCAGAATCTCTGACAAGAAAATCCCAAAAGGTTCAAAAAGGGTCAGACTTGACTGAACAACAATGGCTTGCCATCACTATATAATTTTCTTCACATCTGATTTCCTTTGTAGGTATTGCAAATATAGCTTTTTGATCAGTTTTGTATACATCTATATATGCTCATATGTGTGTATACACATCCCCCTATAGATTGTAACCCACTTAGAGTATGAACTGCTTTGCTTTTTTTGAAGAATGTTCAGCATCCAGCATTATTGCCTAGAACAGTGATTCCCAAAGTGGGCGTTAGCGCCCCCTGGTGGGTGCTGCAGCAATCCAGGGAGACGGTGATGGCCACAGGTGCATTTATCTTTCCTATTAATTTCTATTAAAATTAAAAAAAAATTAATTTCCAGGGGGCTAACTAATATTTTTTTTCTGGAAAGGGGGAGGTAGGTCAAAAAAGTCTGGGAACCACTGGGCTAGAATATAGCAAGTAGATATTTAATATATACTTGCTAGCTGGATTTAATTATAATACTAATGATAGCTAACCTAAAATTTGCAAGAACTTCATATAGATTATCATATTTGATCCTCGATACAACCCAGTAAAATGGTGCTATTAATACTCCTATTTTTATAGATGAGGTCACTGAAAGAGGTTAAGTGACTTGTCCAAGTAACAAAGATAGAAAGTATATTCATATATATGTCAAGATTCAAACTCAGAGCTTTGATCCTCTATCCACTCAATCACCTGAATACTACTGCCAATATTTAAGATGTATGGGGATGACTACTGATATAACAACTATAAAAATTACATTGACTTCTACTACTACTACTACTACTACTACTACTACAACTATCATCACCACCAATATAAGCTGGCATATAGCTCACCCTTTAAAGCTTACTAAGCACTTTAAAAAATAGACTTTCTCATTCGACTACAGGGAACAGGACCACAATGCTTTTTTTTTTCCTTCTGGATGGATTTGATGAATGAGGAAGGTGAGAAATCAGCACTTGTTCATACTAATTATCATCACCAGAACCCCTTTATCTCTATATCTATTTAATTGAACCTTGGAACAAAACACAATGTTTTATATATTAGCCAATACTCATGGGAGGCAGTCATAGCAACTTGGATAGAGAGCTGGCCTTGTTATCTAGTAAATCTAAGATCAAGTCTTAATTCTAATACCTATTGGTTGTGTGACTCTGAGCAAGTAGCTTAACCTTTAGTGCCTACAGACAAGTCTCTTAGATTTCCTAGGTCCCAAAGCAAGTGCTAACCTGCACTGTTAAGAGAGTTTTCTAACAAGGCAGTTCCTTATACAAAATGACCTCATAGATCAGATCCAAAATGAAAGAAAAAGAAGAAGGAGAAGTAGAAGGGAAGAGGACAGAAAAGGAGAGGAGAGAGACAGAGACGTGGAGAGACAGACAGAGAAGGAGAGAGTGAGGGAGGGAGTGAGGGAGGGAGTGAGGGAGTGAGGGAGGGAGGGAGGGAAGGTAGGGAGAGAAGGAAGGGAGGAAGAAAGGAAGGAGAGAAGAAAGGAAGGAAGGAAGGAAGGAAGGAAGGAAGGAAGGAAGGAAGGAAGGAAGGAAGGAAAGATCTTGTACCTGATAAATAAGAGAGGAAAACACTGGAGACTTATACAAGTGAATTGCTTTTGGCCAGAAAGTAATACAAAAGAAAGAAAGCAGGAGTTTGAATCAAGGACCTGTATTAAAATCCCCCACTACCATTTACTACCTGTATAACCTTGAACAAATCATTTAATCTCTCAGAGTATCAATTTCCTCATCCATAAAGAGCAATAGTCAGATGAGATAAATTCAAAGATCCTTCTCAGATCTAAATCTACCAACAAGTTCCTTGAAGGAAGTGTCCCATTTGACCACATTAGAATGATGACTTTAGGAAGGACTACAATGAGATGACAGGACAATTGTATTACTAAAAACCAAAAATTCAATCTACTTAAGGGTTATTAATATCCCCTATTGAAAACATTTTTTTTTGCATTCATGTTCTTCCCAGTAGACTAGAAAAAATGCTGAGTCTAAGAATAGATCACATTGGAGACATTTTCTATGAGACCTATCAAAAAAGAAATTCAATTACTTTTAGAGAATGATATCTGTATCTAATTCAGCTATCTATAACATATGCATTAACTGGCTTCTTGCTACAAAGTTTTTAGACATTTTATCTAGTAGAAAAAAAAAAGAGAGATGATGTAAAAATATGAATTGGGGTTGGTAGTGACTGTATTTTTTGCCCAGTTTAAATAGAGAAGTACCAGCTTAATTATCATTCAAGTCAGCCAATCAATGATCATTTAAGTGATTTCAAGTCACTTAACTTTGCCTCAGATTCCTAATTTGTAAAATGAACTGAAGAAGAAATAGCAAACTACTCTAGTATCTTTGCCAAGAAAACCCCAAATGAGGTCATGAAGAGTCAGGCATGGCTGAAAAAATGACTGAACAACAATAAAAATGTTTCAAGAGTTGTGTTGAACAATGGAAATACGAAGAAAGGCAAAAATATATCTGCAAGGAGCTTACATTCTAATATTATATTCTGATGATTATAGTCTAATGGTGGAGACAATTCCTAAATTACTAAAGATATATCAGATACCCACAGAGTAGACAGAAAGTTTTCTGAGAGTGGAAGGCATTGGTAGCAGGGACATTCCCTGAAAAAGATGGAATTTGGACTGAGTCTTGAAGGTAGCCAGGGAAACTAAGAGGTGAAGGCAAGGGAGTAGAGAATACTGGTCTATGGAATAGTTAGTATAAAGGTATGGACATGAGAAATAAATTGACATATTTCAGGAAAGCAGAAGAGGATAGATAAATTATAGTATGTGTTAGGAGGAGAGTTTAAGAAGGTACCAGGGTAAGAAGAGCCAAATTTTACATTTGATTTTGGAGATAACAGATAGCCACAGGGGCTCACCAAGCAGAATGGGTGATTTGGTAATGCTGATGCCTTAAAAAAATCTAAGCAACCAAATGGAGGATGAATCTCAGTGGGGAAAGAGTTGAGGCATAGAGACCAACCAGAAGACTATTGCAATAACCCAAACAAGAGTTAACAAAGGTCTGAAATAAGGTGGTGGCTTTGTGAGTGGAGAAGAGAGAATATATATGAGATATGTTATAAGGGTAGAAGTTACAAGATTTGTCAGTGGATTGGACATGTGAGATGAGAGTAAAAAATAGAAGATGACACTGAGATTGTGAGCCTGGCTATTTAAGAGGAAAATGGTGCCTTCAACAATAATAGGAAAGTTGGAAAGAGGTAAAGGTGGTGAGGGAGAGGAGGATATTGAGTTCTGTTTGGGATATGTGGAGTTTGAGAAGACCAGAAGACATCTACTTTGAGATATCCAAGAACTAGTTAATGATGCGTGATTATAATTCTGGAGAGAAGAGAGGACTAGAAATATAGATCTAGGAAGTGAGATGGTCAATGAACTTAAGGGAGATGATGAGATCCACCAGTGAGAGAGCAGTGAATGAAAAGAGAATAGAATGACCAGGACAGAACTTTGGAGGATAGACACACTTATTGGGTGTGGTTCAGATGAAGAATCCAGAAAGAGAATCAGGAGAGAAATAGCATCACAAAAACCCGAAGAGAAGAAAGTATCTAGGGAAAGAGTCAAAGAGTAGTGAAAATGGCTGCAGGAAGATGAACTATGAGAACTGAGAAAGAAACATTAGATTTGACCAAATTGCCATCTCCCACTAAGTCAGATTTGGTAAAAATTAAAACTTTTAAATGAAAGGGTAATTAGAAAAGAGAAGGAAAATGGAACTCTCATCCTCTGCTTCTCTCTGCTTCCTACATTATTTCGCCTTCCTCTTAATTTATAGGAATGGTCATTACCATTACCAGTCTTCAACTGCTATGTGGGAATGTTCAAGAAATAACGTAATTTGGTTGAATCTATCCTAGAGTCCTTACAAGAAGATCACTTTAAAATCCTCACCTTGTCAAACTATAGAATAGGCTTCTTGAGTTTAAGGTCAACTTTGATCCTTCCCCCTTAAAGGAGTATGAATATAGGAACCATGGACCACGTCCAGATTTGGTCATAAATCCAATGCATTGTGGATCCTCAGGTAGAGATTTCAACATTAAATATTTCACTAGGATAAGGGAGGTTAAAATCCACACAAACTGCAAGTGTACCGCAATTATGTCATTGGTTCAAAAGCTATTGGTTTTGTCTAATGAAATATCACTGCCAATCAGTGACCCTAAGAAGCAGAGGTTGCCTTCCAGCAATCTGGAGCAGCCAAGTTGCACTTTATTCACCATTGCCAAAAGAAAGTAGAAGCAACCTTTCTCTTGGAACCTTCAGACCAGGGCTCTTAGAGAGGTCAAGATGAGTTAGTTTTTGTTTATGTCTTTGGTTTTTTCCCTTAATAATCAGAGGACTACTTACTTTTTTTAAAATTTAAAAAAAAAAACCCTTACCTCCTGTCTTAGTATGAATTCAGACATAAGAGTGGCAAGGGCAAGGCAACTGGGTTTAAGTGACTTGCCCAGGGTTGCACAGATACTTAATGTCAGAGTCCAGATTTGAATCCAGGTCCTCCCAACTTCAAGCCTAGGATTATATCCACTGTGCTATCTAGCTGCCCCTGACCACTTACAATTCTAAAAATGCTTAGGAGGTTCCCAAACACCAGGATGACTTCTGCTGAACTTTTATTTAAAGTCCTCGGTGAAGGTGTTCTCCAAGTTTGCCACTCCCTAATTTTTCTGCCCTTTCCTGATAAAATCTTGTCCCCGCCCACTCACCTAAGCCCAGAACATTGGCTGACATTCCTGTAACTCTGGGATTCTATCTATGGTGGGGCCAAAGGGAAAGAAAATGCTGTGCCAAATCAGAAAAACTTCTGCTGCCTTAAAATTCCCTGCCAAGACAGTATTTGAAGAGGTTTTCACTTTCTTGAGGCAGACCTATGTATTATGTGTGGGAGTTTTCCCTGAAGGAAGAGATTCATTTCTGCTTGAAGCTCTAAGATTTGTACTTGATTTTTTAATGGCTAACTTGCTTCCCATTCACTTACGTATATTTCTTCTCCTTTTTTCCTCTCTTCAAGGCCAGGATTTCACTTATCTCTTGCTCTCCTTTTGCTTGGGTATTTTTGTGTTTGAACTTTAAATTTTACCTTTCAATTCTACTCATTCAAAAAGTCGATCAATTTTCAGTAATGATTTAGTCAGATTTCATCCATCCACCCCCAGACTCTTAGATCCAATTTTCATAGGAACATGGAGTGTTCCTTCAATATCTCTGCCTTTCCAGAAAGCAAATTGCCTCCAAGACTAGTTAGTTTATGACTGTCAGATATAATAGCTATTAAATACATTGTGAGTTATTAAATTCAGGACAAGTTTATACTTAGCGAGCAAGCCACAGGACGAGCACACTTAGCTTTCTGACTACAATTTTTAGCCTAACTGTTACTTTTAGGATATCTTTTAGGATACAGAGGGGAGAGGAGGAAGGCCAACTTCTGGATTTCTGGAGTTCTTTTGTGCTTCATTAGCAAAAACAATAGAGAGTCACAGTAACTTATCATGTAAAAAAGGACTTTTGGAATAGCAAAAGGGATTAGCCTATTTAATGTGTGGCACTAACAAATTATTTGAACTAAATTAAACTGCTTTATGAAGTATAGTAGAAAATGTGCTATTATGTAGGGGGAGGAGCTGTGTTTGAATCCTGCCTCTACTAAATGTGTGATATAAGGCAAGTCACTGAACATACTTGGGCTTCTTTTTCATCATCTACTAAATAGGGGACAGCTAGCTAACTCTGTGGATAAAACACCAAGTCTGGAGTTGGAGGGACCTGGATTCAAATCTGGCCTCAAATAACTGCCTAGCTATGTAATCCTGGGCAAGTCACTTAAACTGATCACTTAGCCCCTGCCACTCTTCTGTCTTAGAGTCGATACTATGACAGAAGGTAAGGGTCCTAAAAAATCTATTAAATAAGTGATAGCTTAAAAACGGTGGACTTTGAATCAAGAATATGGGGGATCAAACCCAATTTTTAACATTTATTATTTTTGTGGTCATTGGAAAGTCATTTAAGCTCATGTTTCTTCATCTATAAAATGGGCACATTTATACAAATATTTTCACAAATGTTTTGCATCAAAGGGAATATTTTGAGCTTCAAATGAGGAAATATATGTATATAAAATAATTTGGAAACTGTAAAGTATTATGTAAGCATCAACTACTGTTATTGTTGTTGTTGTCATTACTATACATATGTTATTTCATTTTATAGAGACTAGGAAGTGCATGGTGACTGTAGTGTAGACATCATCTAATTCCCAGTTAACCTTACAGGACAGTCTTAGGAACATTAGGAGGGTCCTGAGGTGAATCTATACGACTGCTGTAGAACCAGGTGTGTTTTTCCTTTGACCCCATCTTCATTCCTATGATGAGAGAGTGGGCATTTAAGGGGGAGGGAGGTGGAGTGTAGAAATACCTGAGAGAAGTTAAGATTCTTTAAAAATTATGAACTACTTCCTTTTTTGGGCATAGATCCACTTGCTTTTCATCACTTAATTAGAACATACTTAAAAAAAATTTTATTGTCTATCTTAGAATTTAAATATTAGTTCCAAGGCAGAAAAGCAGTAAGGACTAGGTAGGTAAAAACTAGGAAGTATCTGAGGCCACATTTGAACCCAGGACTTCCCATCTCCAGACCTGGCTCTCAATCCACTGAGCCACCTAGCTGCCCCTGAACACGCTTTCATTTAAGAAAAAAAAAAAACTTAGAGATCAAATTCCTGACATGTGGGGGTAGAGTCAAGGTATGCATCCCTAATAGAATAAGCCAGTCCACAAAATATTATAAATTTCAATCTTAAAAAAAAAAAAAAAGAATAAGCCAGTCCAGGAAAACATCAATAATTCAATAGAGGTTTGGTGAAAAATTAATAGAATAGATCAACCTTACTATTTTATCATCTCTTGATATCCCATTCCTGGCAACCTTGACCAAAATAATTACCTATTTCTTAGAGTTTTACAGTAAGTCTAAAAGCTTCTTCCTCATTGGAGAAATACTGAAGAAGTTTACAGATGAATTCCAATAAGCATAACTGTAGACAGAAAGTTACATGTTTTCTTTTGGGGGTATGGACAGCATGGATATTCCTATGGAGATCATGAGTTCTCTATCAGTGGGATGATGGACGGGAGCTTTCAGTGCCTGCCACTTGGGAAATAATAATTCAAGCATCAACCACCAAGTACTTAGGATAAGCTTTCAATGTGCCAGACATGGTGCTAAATGCTGAAATAATAAAAACAAAATAAAACCAACAAACAAGAAAACCGTCCCTGCCCTCCAGGACTTTACATTCTGATGGAGACAACACTAGGCTACTTCATATTTATTTCATACGTACGGAGAGTGACAAAATAATCTTAAGAGGGGAGGGTTGAAAACTCAGAGGGACCAAAGGAAGCCTTCCTACAGAATGTGGCGTTGAACTTCAGTTTTGACTCTAACAGTGCTGCATTGCTGATACACTTTAAATCTTGAGAGATTAGGATGATTTCAGATTCAGTAAGAGAGAGAAAGTGCTATCAATGAAAGGGATCCATACTGGTCAGTACCAAGGTTAAGAGCGCAGGGCTTCTTCTCTCAATACCCTTTGTACTTCTTGCTAAACTTTTCAAAATTCAGATAAAACGTGTAATTTGAGAATGTATCAAAATGCTACCTTACCAAGAGCACATTGATATAACATCAATTGTGAAATAGCTTCACGCTTACATGTCCTTTTGACTTTAAGGAAGGTACTTACATTTTCCTGGGCCTCAGTTTCTTCCTCTATAAATTGAGTTGGACTAGACTGATTGATGTCTCAGATGCCAATGAATTCATTACAAATAAGTTACTTCAGGGGGCAACTAGGTAGACCATGGAGAAAGTGCCAGGCCTAGAGGTGGGAGGACTTGGGTCCAAATCTGGCCTCAGACATTTCCTAGCTGTGTGACTCTGGGCAGCTCATTTAACCCAATTGTCCCTCTCCTGTCTTAGAATTAATGATAAGACAGAAAGTAAGAGTTTAAAAGGGCAAGGGGGTGTTTGTACAAATAAGTTACTTATATATGTCTGTTATGTATACATATACAACTAGATGTCACAACAGATTAATCATTAAACTTGGAGTAAGGAAAATCTGGATTTGAAACCCATGGTAGATATTTAATAGCTGTGTGAGCCTGGACAAGTCACTTAACCTCTTACAAATTTATATTTCTTCATCTGTAAAATAATAGCACCTACCTTCCAGGACTGTTTTGAGGATCAAACATACAAAGCATTTTGCAAACACTTTATAAATGCTAGCCATTATCATCATCAACATTGTCATCATCATCATCATCATCATCATATTATTATTATTAATATTATTGTTATCATTATTTTAGCTAATAAGAGCATTTACTTTAAGATTTCTAAATTGTGAGTTTGGGGTTCCTCTATTTCCTCCCATCTTAAATTTCATCTTAACAGTTAGTTCTGTCTTTTTTATTGTTGTCATTTTTTGTTTATTTGTTTCCTGTTATAATTACACTCTTTACAACTGGAGCGAAGTTAGAGTTTTAAATGCTCATATGAGGGTGCTCTGAAAACCTGCCCCATTTCCCAATGAACTTTTCCTTCTGTTTTCCTTCCATAAACTTCGACATGTCCAGAGCAGTATATTTCTAACTAGCATCAGAAATGAGAAGACTCTACCTGCAGTCGAATAACTCACGAAAACTTCTTAGTGATAAACATTTAGCCAGGTTTAAAGTTTGCATAGTTTTAATAGATCATCACGTGATGTGGTCAAGGTCATTGAGACATGCTAATTAATCTCTGTGCGTCTGAGTAGTAAAGCACCAGCAACATGAAACTAGATCCCTCGACAAACAAAGGGACAGAACTTTCAATATCCACAAGTGGTTGGCCATCCACCTTCCTACTGCAGACGGTAACCTCATCCATTCCTATAAAATTCCCAGTATGTGTACTGTCTACCTGCTGAATAATGGGGATAATAATAACCCTTCTGAGACTGGGATTTTCTCCTTTGTTGGGAGGAGAGGGGGTCAGTGGATTTAATAGCAGAATGATTTTCTCCATGTGCAAGTTGACTTTTCTAAAACTCAGTGCCCTGTCAAATTTTGTTTCCAATTGGTTGATTTTGAGTCAGAGAATCAATCTATAGACTTGGAATGCAATGCCTTCACAATCATTTACTCCAGCTCTTTTCGGTACAGATGGGGAAACAGGCTCAGAAAGGTAGAAGCAGCTTGTCCAAGATGTTATGGAAATTATTTACATACTCCTCTGAGAGAGCCAGAAAATGAATACAAGCTCTTTAAAGGCAAGAATGGTTTCATTTCCCCCCTTGTCAACAATAACTAGCACAGTACTTTGCATATTCTTTTTCTTTTTCTTTTTTTTTTTTTTTTGGAGGGGAGTAGAGGTGGGTGATAGGAATGGGTCATTCCTGCGATTTCACTGATGTAGAGCAATAGTTCTCAAACATTTTTATTTCCCGACTTTTTCACATTCTAAAAGGTTATCCAAGACCAGATCCTAAAGAACTTCTGTTCCTATTAGTTATATCTTTCAATAGATAATAGGAATGAAAATGTCTGCGTTTTGTGAAAATAGTTTTGACCTCCAGGACTCTCTGAAAGTGTCTTTGAAGATCCTCTGACCTTAGTTTTAGAAGCGCTGCTGAAGAAACTTCCCTTGCCAATGGATAGCAGCCACTTCTGCAAATTTGTCATCTTAGAGAATTGCCTCGGGGCACTAAATAGTTAAGGGACATATCCAGGGTCACAGAGACAATGTGTCATAGGTGAATCTTAAGTTCCAGTCTTCTTTTCTCCCAAAGGCTTTCTCTAAACCAACATACCTTTCTCATCTTAACTTGCATAGGCATTTAATAAATATGTGTTGATTTAATTAATGGCATCAAGGGGCCGTCCAATCCAATACTCTCTCCTTTCCATCACCTGGTTTCTATTGGGTATTAGACCCGTATCATAGCCTAAACTTTGTTTTTGATCCATTCTTTAAAAGAGTACCATTTCAATGCAAACATGTTAATGTTAGAGCCATTAGCTTCAGTTTTCCCATCTCTCTATTAATCAGTGAAAAAATAAAAAAGCAATTTGAGAAGAGACAGGATGGTGATCACTCTGATTCCACCCCCCCCCCCCCATGAACTGCTCAGTGCAACTCATTCACGTGTATTTGACTGCTCTTTTACCACTGGTTATGTCCATATTTTTTTAATGGAAAAAAAATCATGTACATTTTGCATTCAAAAGAACCATTTCTGCTCAAGTTAGCAAACAATGCAGAAAGCAAGCAGGTAAAAACTTTAATCTTACCTCAGGTTTGAGCGTCCCTTGTTCTGAAACAAATGTAAAAATGGGCATTGTCAGTGTAAGCAATTGTGTTGGACTAGAAATCTCAGTCTGGGCTCTGCTGCCTGCTAAAACACTAAAGCTTTGTTTTCCTAACTGATACCTGTAATATATTTCCAGGGTCCCTAGGGCTGGGCTAGTTATTGTTTTGCAACTCTGGTTCTCTGACCTGATTGGCTTGCCAGGAAAATGACTCAGAGCTCTAAATGGCTTGCTTATAGGCTATACTTAACTCCCTGAATTGCTTATTAAGCAGTGTCAAATAATTAAACCACAAAAGCTGCTCAAGTAGAGGGTTTGCATGAACTTTCTACGCATGAGAGAAAGCTGTCTCCTCTCAATTTTACTACTATAAAGCTGGCATTAGGGTTTGAAACTCACCAAATTGCATGTACGTGCCATATGTTTAGGTTCCCACTACAAGTTAAACAATGAAGACTAATACACATGAACACTTTGGGTTATGTTTGTACAATTCTCATCTCTCTTTGACCCAACTTGGATCCAAAAAGAATAACTGAAAATCAACACTGCATTGTAAAGTTATGATTATTCTCCTCTTTTGTGACTTAGGTAAAATTCGACATTTGCTCTTGACCTCAGTGTGCCTGTCTATGAAAGGGGAATAACAATCTTTAGTTACACTGTGAAGGTGAATAATGGTTATAAAGTGCTTTGAGATCTTTAGAACACCAGAGAAAGGCAAAAAATAGATCATTCGATACTAGAGCTGGACCACACACTGCTTTCTTCAAAACTTGACAAACAGGATCATGTGCCCACATGGGCCATCCGCTAAGCTCATCCCTGACAAACTTGGTGATCTTTAGCTCCTCCTGGGGTATTGGGGAAGCACCATTTAACCAAGATACTACAGCAAGTCTTTTCCATCCCAGAGTGATTTCATAAAGAGAAAGCAGAACCAAGTTATCAAGGAAGAAAGCAGAGACTTCACGAGATCTTAGATCCTTTGGTAAGTAACGGGCAGTGGGGTACAAATTGGACATATTAAGACTTCTGGGGGAGGCTCTACCACTCATCAGCCATATGACCTTGAGTAAGTCCCTCTAATTCCCTGGATTGGATTACGATCCCTTCAAACCTTAAAATTCACATGACTTTTATGAATTCTAAGGAGTCCCATAATCAGAATTCCAGGGAGGGACTCCCATGGCAGCGTATACCTAGCCAGCTGTAACAGGTTCACACACTGAACCTGCCTGAGGCTAACAGAACGAGTTTTCTTTCGCCTTTTACCTTTTTTTCCCCCCTCACTCCTTTTATTTTTTTTTTCTAAGAGAATATTCTTTATTAGTGGAAATAGGAAAAAGGCATAGACTGAAAGTCACCTTCCTTCTAGAGAAAACCATGTGGCTGGGTGCCTTTCATCAATTTCAAATGCAAGTCACCTTGGCTTTCCCAGGCTGGTATTGTCCAGGAAAGGAGTTCTGCCCCACCCTGAGCCTTCCCTCCGTCCACCTCCCAGGGAAAACAGGACCTTGCAGTTGTAGAAGTCCTTCACCTACCATGCCCTGGGGTCCTCTTTTGCCCCAGCAGATGAAGGAGGCAGCTGCTGATTACATTAACACCCTCCTGGACATTTAAGGGAGCCAGACAACAGGAAGGGGACTGGTATACCTTGGATTAACTAATCTATACTTGGTGATTAGAGACGGGTAGTTGCTTACCATCACCACATTCCCAGTACATTCATACACACTGGAAATGCACTTTGCCATCATCTTGACCTACCAGAATCTTCATTTCCTTCAATGCTCAACTTAAAAGCCAACAACAACAATAATACATGCCCCTTTTGGTCCAGTCTTTCCTGATCTCCCTAGTTCAGAGTTAGTGAAGTATTGGCACACGTGCAGAGCTGGCACTCTGTGGGAGCTGCTCCATTCCCCCTCTTCCCAGCACCCAAGGACATTTTTTACATGCCCCTTCCCTCTGTCCAGCCACCCAAAGAGCATACTTCCTCCTTCCACTCTTTGGGGTAATGTGGGTAGATTCACGAGCAACTTGAAATTGCAGTGTGGGCATACAAACTTGAAAATCTTTGCCAGCACTGCCCTAGTTGTAATATATTATATTATATTATATTATATTATATTATATTATATTATATTATATTA
>NC_058133.1:457029365-457066195 GCF_016433145.1 Gracilinanus agilis
TATATTATATTATATTATATTATATTATATTATATTATATTATATTATATTATATTACATTACATTACATTACATTACATTACATTACATTACATTATATTATAATAGTTACATCATATCATATCATATTATAAATGTATAATATAATATAAAATGATATATTATATCCATGATAATATAAGCTCCTTAGAGGCAGGAACTGCCTTTTTTTTTGGCTTGAATTTGGATCCCACTGGTAGAATATAGGGTCCTCCGAGGCAGTTTCAATTTTTTTGGTCTTTGTATCCTCAGGGTCTGGTACAATGTCTAGAAAAAGTGAGGCAGCTAGATGGCACAGTGGATAGCAGACCCTGGGCAAGTCATTTAACCCTGGTTACCTCAGTTTTTGTATCTGTCAAAATAGCTGGAGAAGGAAATGGCAAACCATTCTAGTATTTCTGCCAAGAAAACCCCAAATATGGGGTCAGAAAGAGTACAACACAATTAACCAACGGTTGTCAAATAGTAAGTGCTTAAATAAATGCTTGTTGACTTGATTTGACTACCTTTAGGTTCCTCCAGGGCTCTTTCAATTTCTTGTTGCTATTGTTTTGTCTTTGGATCTCCAGCACCCAGCAAAATGCCTTGTAAACTGCAGGTGCTTGATATGTTTAAGAAAAAATTCAGCAAATTGGTCAGAGAACTTCTTTGAATATAGAGGATACATTAACTATGGTAAGCAGGAACAATGAGCATGACCGGTCAGGGTGATGGAATAATGCACTTTAAGGGCACCATTTAAAGACCATTCCACAGATGGGAAGAAGAAGTTAATCATAAAAGGTAGGGTCAGACCCAGTCTGATGCTGTCTGCTGAAGTACACTAGGTGAATTTTATTCCTAGAGAAGAATGTTCAGCAACAAACAAACATGACACCTTCATCGAGAGAAGACAGACAGGATATTTAAATCAGTCCATTTTTTTTTCTTTTTGCCTTGATCACCAGAGAACATGCTATCTTATTAAGATGTGTTTCTGATGCAAAAAAGGCAAATGAAGCCAAACTACTACACAAACCTTAGCTTACTTGTGGCGTAGTCACATAATACAAGTCTGAATTTACAAATGGAGTGCAGATCAGGGCGATGTAATGTTTAACCTTAGTGTTCATGGGATGCTACCCCTTCCCTGGATTCAGAATGGGGCTATCCCAGTGCGTGTTTCTCTCATATGCTCAGAAAGCCCTATACATTTTGTAACTGATAATCTCTCTTTACTTTTTGTTGTTGTTTGGTCAAAGAGTCATGTCTGACTCTTTGTGAGCCCATTTGGGGTTTCTTGGTGAAGACACTAGCATAGTTTGCCATTTCATTATCCAGCTCATTTTAAAGAGGAAGAAACTGAGGCAGATAGGATGAAATGACTTGTCCAAGATTACACAGATAGTAAATGTCTGAGTTGGGATTTGAACTCTGGTATTCCTGATCTCAAGTCCAGCATTCTATCCACTGAATTACTTAGCTGCCATTACTTTACTTAGATAGCTGCTTCCTCTGCTTGCTGATAGATTAGAGAGAAAAACAGGAGGCAGCTAGGTGACTCAGTGGTTTGAGAACCAGGCCTAGAGATGGGAGGCCTTGGATTCAAATCTGATCTTGGACACTTCCTAGCTGTATGACCCTGGGCAAGTCACCTAACACCCATTGCCTAGACCTTAATTCTCTTCTGCCTGAGAACCAACACACAGTACTGATTCTAAGATGGAAGGTAAGACGAGAGAGAGAGAGAGAGAGAGAGAGAGAGAGAGAGAGAGAGAGAGAGAGAGAGAGAGAGAGATCTAGAAATATAAACCTAAGTTAAGCAGCTAAAGGGAAGGTTTTATATTTCCATATAACATCTAAAGAAGGAANGGAAGAGAGGGAGAGAGAGAGAGAGAGAGAAAGAGAGAGAGAGAGAGAGAGAGAGAGAGAGAGAGAGAGAGAGAGAGAGAGAGAGATCTAGAAATATAAACCTAAGTTAAGCAGCTAAAGGGAAGGTTTTATATTTCCATATAACATCTAAAGAAGGAATCCTTCACCCTTTCTGGAGGAGAATGCATAAAGAGAAGACATTCACTAGACTCTATTGAAAACCTAGAGTAGTGTCAATAGAATGCAAGCAAAGTGGAGGTAAGGAGAGCTAGATTCAAATCCTTTCTGACACTAGTTATGTGGTCTTGTGCAAGTCACTTGACCTCTATGTCTCTAGCAGCTCTGTAGGATTTATTTTCTAAGTCATAGACAAGTTGACATTTGCATTGGTAAAAGGAAGTTGCCATCCTGGGAGTTTTCCTATGTGAAGAAAATTGCTGGATTGTGGCTCTTGCTCTTAAAAGTATCTAAAATGCTTTAATGATTATCTCATTTGAGGATCACAACCACTTTCTGAATTGTAGGCTAGAATAAAAGATGCTATTTACTTCTATTTTAGAGTTGAAGAAATGGGCTGAGAAGTTAAGTAATTTTCTTAGGGTCAGAGATTTAGAGCTCAAATGGAATTGAGAAGTCTCATTTGGAAGCTAAGGCAAAGAAGGCTTAAGTGACTTGCCAAAGGTCACACAGCTAGTAAGCGTAAAAGGCAAGATTTGAAACCAGGTCTTTCTGACTCTTAAGTGTCCTATCCACTAAGCCTGCCTACCTCACACTTGGCCGTGGTTCCCAGCTAGTATGTAGCAGAGGCAAGATTTCAACCTAGGTCTCCCTGACTCCAACACCAGCCTTCCATTCACTCACTACTCCACACTCCCTCTATGATATTTATACTTCCAAGCAGAGGACTAAATTGTTTTTTCCCTTTCCTAGAAGAAATTTAAATTTTTATGTCAGTGTGCCTAATTGCTTCTTTCCCAGTTACATTAGCACAGAGAATGAAAGGGAATAAGACAGGTGAAATGGAATGCCATTCAACTGGACGCCATTTAGCCTTGGTGCTCGTGGTCTATTAAGCCTTCCCTGGATTCAGAATGGGGCTCTCCCCCACGTGCATGCTCCTCTTGCTTGCCCACAAAGATTTGTAAACTTTATAAAATGGACTAACTCTCTGCTAGACTGAAGACCCTTCAGATTGCTGAGTAAAAGAATATTCGAGTCCAAACTGTGATCTAAGTGCCTGTCTACTGAGGTTTTCTTTGCAAAACCTGCTCCTGCTCCGAGGCTTGGAAAGCCCATCATTTACCTCCATCTGACACCTGATTTACATGCATCTGACATCATAACGTATAATATTCAGATTCAAGATTCTTGTCTCCCAGCATACAGTTACCCAACAGGACTGCTAGGCGAGACGTGGCAGTGCGAGATGCAGAGCTAACTATTGGAATAACTACCTCACCTGAATGCTACTGGGGAAATGAAGTTGCTCTCTTGAGATAGCCTTCCCTATTTATCTTCCCCCTCCCATCTCCTGGGAATATTCCCAGGAACATCATTCCATTCTTCAAGCACCCAAAAGTTTGCAATCCTCAGTTCATCTTTACCCTGAAGCGCTACTCCTGAGCTTGCACTAGATCAAATAGTAAAATATTTTTGCCCTTTCCAGAATCTTCCAGGGCAGTGACTCATGGCCTGACTTCTTTTATCATGTCCCTACTGGTTCGGCAAAGTTCAGAAATGGAAGATTTCTCAGGGTGCTCTGGCGGCTGGGCAGAACTTAACCTCCAGAATCAAAGTCAGAACACAGCTGTATGTGTGCCTTTGCCCAAAGGAAGTGATTTTCAAGAACGCTACAGACTGACTTTTCAAAATTAATTTGCTTCCATTCACCTTGTTGTTATCACAACTACCTGTTATTGTCTGCTATGAGAGTATCTCTGATTCTTAAGGGTAAATGAAAGATAGCAAAGAATAATGGATAGAGAGTTAGTTTTGTAAGGAAAATCTAGGTTCAAAATCTATTGCCTATAGATCCTACCTAGGCTGTGTGACCCTAGGCAAGTCACTTAACCTCTTAGTGGTCAGTGCAATTCTAAGATGATAAGTTGCCAAATAAATATGGGTCTGTATTAGCAGAGGGTGTTCCCTACTCAATGAAATTACAGATTAGAAAGAAAATAAATTAATATGTGATAATTATACAATAATCTTTCATTCAAGGCAGCATAGTGTGGTACAACTGAAGGTGGGCTTTGAAATCTAGAAGACCTGGATTCAAATCCTTCCTCTGCTACAAGACTGGCTGTGTAACCCAGAGCAAGTCACCTATCATATCATGACATAAAGGATAGACCAACAGCATCAGCAGAGTTTCACAATGACAATTCCCTCTACTAAGGAAAAGAAAACTATTCATGTGGATTTTTTTCAGAAAAGTTTTTATCTGGGCTATTTCCTGTGAAATATTTAAACAGAAAGGCAAAAGGATGGCTAGAGCTCTAGGAGAAAGCTGCATAAATGTTATGCACTTTGAATAGATGCCATAGCATTCCACAAAATGTACTGTAGCATTTTACATAAACTGAAAATAACATTTAGAAAGTGTTTTGTATTTCAAATACTGTTCAAGAGTTAAATCGGTGAATCAACCAGCTGATATCTTTTTTCCAGTTCATGCTAATTATGATTTATTCCTAGTTATTGTGACCCAAATATAGAATTCATTTCCCCCTTTCTTCTAAAACTGACTTAATATTAATGGTAATTATTGCAAGAATTTTTAAGGCTTTAAGATTTACAAAGCACTTTATTTTATTTTATTTTTTAAACTCTTAACCTTCCATCTCAGAATCATTACTATGTATACTATGTATTGGTTTTAAGTCAAAAGAGTGGTAAGGCCTAGGCAATGGGGGTTAAGTGACTTGCCCAGGGTCACACAGCTAGGAAGTGTCTGAAGCCACATTTGAACTTAGGACCTTGCATCTCTAGCCCTGGCTCTCAATCCACTGAACTACCCAGATGCCCCCTACAAAGAACTGTATGCATTATCTTATTTGATAAGAAAAGGAGGTTTTCTGATTTATATAACAGGCCAAGTGCTAAAGTAATAAGCTAAAGTGGAGAGAGTAATTTTATGACTATAAAGGCGATATTCAAATCAAACAGAAACTGGCTCACAGCCTTATAACCAAATAAAAGAAGAAAACATTGCAAGATACCCTAAGCAGGCTGAGATACTTCTATCAAAGCATAAGAACTTTATATATGGATTTTCTAATCTATCAAACATTCTGCAACATTATTTCTTGCATAGTATTCTCAATGTTTGGGGGGGGGGGGGACAATTACTGATTCAAGAATGGTTTCAATAAAATTCATGAAGATGCTCCCTTTGAATGCACTAAGTAAGTCCTCACTATTAAGCTTTCAGTCATCGGCAGACGAAGCCATTGAGGCAGCAGAAGCAGCAGGAGCAGCGATGGTCCTAGACTGATTAAGCAGATGAGAAATGGGAATCTGCTAAGGTTATACATCCCACAAGGTGAAGTTTGCATTCCCCCTAGAGGAAACGTGGATTCGATTGGAGTAGTTTACCCCAGGAGGCTTCCTTGACAATTTGATTCATTCTTTCAAAGAGAGAATACTCAAAGGAAGCTCAATTGGGTGAGGCAGAGGTAAAAGGGACAAGAGAGGCTTTCCTTGCCTATTGCAAAGAGAGCAAGGCAGAGATACTCTGTCCCAGCATGTGCTCGGGGATTAAACCTTCAAACTGTAGCATTGTACCAAGGAGAGGGCGTCCCAAAGTAATCCTGGCCCTGTGGTGACTTGTTAAGAAAGACTAATATAAAGGTGCCCATGCCCATTATTCAGGTTAAGCCGTTGGCAGGGCCCTTCAGAGGCTGTGGGAGAATTTTTATCAGTGAGGTTGCTACTGTTCCCTTGAAGGCAGAGCAACCTCAGTGCAGTAGGGTGAGCTGGAAATGGCAGCACCGGCCAGCTCCCCACCCCAGAGACATTAATTGGCATGGACTGGAGTGCCCACTCCCTCCCCAGTTGGGCGTACGAGTTCTCCACTCTACTTTCCAAGGTTTCTCTTGAACAGAAAAACACCCAAAGAATTTAGAAGGACTCCTTTCCCAAGTCTGCCGTGTTCAAACTGTTACCCGGACAGAGATGTGTACAGACATGAATGGAATGAATGGATGCTTTTTTCTCCTACTGCAAAAATCCCCACCCTTCTGTTTCAAGTTCTTCTTGTCTACATGTCAGTCTAGACCAACCTGAAACAAGGCTTCCCATAGGTGCTAGAAAGCTGGACTCTGGGGTTGGGGAAGAAAGCATGCATACGACAGTCAAACTTTCAAAAAGGAGTTTATCTTAAATGCTAAAGGGCTACAGGTTTATTTGCAGGACATGGGTTCTGGGATGGAAGGGAGACTCAGCACTTCTTCCTCATTCAGGGCATAGAGGAGAGTCAGAAGTCTAGACAAAGGAGTCAAGAAGACATGGCCTGGAACCTCATCTGAGATACCAGTTGAAGTCCTCTGAACCTCATTCTCCTCAGCACTAATGATAATAATATCAGAGTTTATGTGAGGCTCCAATGAGGTAATGTATCAAAAGAGGCACCTGGGTAGCATATTGGATAGAAAGCTGTAGGTGGAAGGACTGAGTTCAAATCCTGCCTCAGATACTTGCTAACTATATGACCTTAAAGAGGTCTCATAACCTGTCTCAGCCTAGTTCCTCATTTGCAAAATGGATAATAATCGCACCTACCTCCCAGGGTTGTTATGAGGATCAGATCAAGTGAGATAAAAATACAAAGTGCATTTAAGACCATAAAGTGATATGTAACCCTGAGCTATTAATAGTTTATGTTATAAAGGAGGAAAATGAGACACAGATGTAGAGTTTTCTGGAGGATGACAAAGAGAGTAAGTGGGAGAAGTCTGACATGAACAAATGCAGTATTCTTACCATAGCTCCATGGTAATATGATCCCCAAAGTCAGTAAGAGTTCCTTGAGCATTTTGTCAGTGAGAAAATTAAAATAATGAGGAAAAAAATACTACTTGTTGGGGGCGGGGGACAAATGCTGCTCCATTCAGTATGAGTGATTATTGAGTGCTTGCTGTAGTCTTTATTTAGGCATTGGGCGGCACATAAGAAGAGTCTGCAATACAATCCCAGCCATGAAGGTATCTACAGAATCAAAGGATTTAGAGTGGGAAGGCATCTTAGAGATCTGATCCAGTCCTTTCCATTTTTTAGATAAGGCTCAATGAGAGAAAGGTCCTCCTTGCTCAGGATGATATAGCTGGCCAGCAGGAGAGCTGAGACATTAAACCAGGTCCTTGGAATGGGAGGAAATGGGAGTGCAGTGGATAGAGCACTGACCCTGGAGTCAGGAAGACTCATCTCCCTGAGTTCAAATCTGGCCTCAGAGACTTACAAACTATGTGACTTAATTCCATTTGCCTCCATTTCCTCAACTATAAGATGAACTAGAGGAGGAAATGGCAAACCATTTCAGTATCTTTGTTCAGAAAACCCAAATGGGGTTAGATCGAGTCAGATATGACTGAAAAACAACTGAGCAACAAGAAATACAAACCTGATGATGTCAGAAATGCTTGAATACAATTCCATGGAAAAATAAGGGAAATCTGGAGATTCATGAGGAATTGAAGGAGAGGAGTACTGGTAAATGTTTAACAAAGGGTTCCCTTGGGGGGAAATATATGCATACATTTTTTAGTTTATTCTGCATTATTAACACTTTCTTGGGTCTAGAGTGACAATCAACAAAACAACAAATGAAGGTCTGATTTATAGCATTTGCTGATTTCTGTGGTGCTCACACTGAAAAATTAACAACCACTAACTGCAAGCTAGCCCTGGCACACTTCTGGGTTGAAACGATCAAGCAGGACTTGAGAGAGTTTCTGTAAAACTTGAGAGGGACCAGTGAGATTTCAGTGATTAGAGAAGAGGAAAGGGTAACTCAACAAGAAAGATAACTATGAAGTCACTTTGAAGATGTAAATAGAATAGATAATGGAGACAGACCTAATGAAACTAAAGGTTTTTTTTCTCCCAAGAAGGAATGGCTACTTGCATAGTGACTTGATGTTAAATGCTCCATAATTAGAGTCTTTTATAAGAATTTTGGCCACACCCTAGAGCAGTAATGGAGAACCTTTTAGAGACCAAGTGGCCACACTGTACCCTCACACTACATGTGAGCCATCTGTCTTACCGCAGACAGGGGAGAGAGGAAGCACTCCCACTGGGCTGCTGGGCAGAGGGATAGGTGATCAGAGAAATGTCCTCAGGTGCACATGGAGAAGGGGAAGGGAGCAGCCCCCTTTGGCATATGTGGCATAGGTTCGCCAACATGTTCTAAGGTTTTCCAGTTACATGACCTGCTGGGTAGGACCTATCCTCTGTCCTTTGGTTATATTAGCTTTCTCTCTTCCATTTCTTAGACCACAGTTCAGGTAAAATTCAGATAAAACTTGGAAAGAGTAAGGAGGCAGTAGGCAAGATGTTCCTTTTCTTCTCTACTACTTAGGGCAGTTAATAAGGAGACTATGTCTGACTCCATCCATTCTAGCCTGGGTTCAAAAATCACCCTCAGAGAAAGAAATTCATTCCAACCCACCAACTGGTAGCTTTCTATTTTCATTAATTATTCTGTTAATGAAATGCTTGACTCTATTGTTTCCATGGTGTTGAAGGACAATAAGAGAGTACTCTTTAAATTTAGGCTCTTGCTAAAAATGTTTGATGATTCTGACCCACTTCCAGCTGTGATATGTAGTGGGATGCGTGGTTTCCTGTCTAAAAGAAATAACTTTTGGAGAAAAGGAAGTCATATCAATGACTGAAAGTCACAGGAGACCATGTCTTCTGTTAATATAGAAATATTTTCTTCTGAAAGTGTCCCATAGCATGATCTAGCTAATCCTTCATTATCTCTGCTGCCCTGAGAATAGAATCATAGAATAATAGATGTAGATCTGGAAGACAACTTAGATTCAATATATTCAAAGCCCCTCCTTTTACAGATGAGGAACCTGAAGAAAGTAAGTGACTTCCTGAAGGTCACACAGATGACCAAGTCCTTTTTTCAAGTCCACTGGGCAACACTACCTCTCAAAGATCATTCCAACTTGCCTTCTCTAGTACAAAGTATATTAGTGGGCAGCTGGGTGGCTCAGTGGATTGAGAGTCAGGACTAGAGATAGGAGGTCCTAGGTTCAAATCTGGCCTCAAGACACTTCCTAGCTGGGTAACCCTGGGAAAGTCACTTAACCTCCATTGCCCACCCTTACCACCCTTCTGCCTTAGAACCAATACACAGTATTGATTCTAAGAGGAAGGTAAGGGTTTTAAAAAGTATATTACTGTAAATAACTGGACATCTCCAGTTTTCACTTACCCCTTTCCCAAAAAGACTAAACCTTCTCTCAAGACTGAAACTCTACTCCTAAGCAGCTCCAGGAAAAAAAATACTGGCCAAAAATGCCTTGGAGAACCTATGTTCTCCTACATGCTGTACTAAAGAACATCCAGATTGGGGGAGAGAGGAAGGGAGGGACACTCTCTACCATCTCAACTCCATTCCTCAAGAAAAAAGAGTGAATGAAAAAAATAGAAAAGTTTAAAAAAAGGAAGAATAATATAGAGAGGGGAGAGAAGAAGAGAATATCCTTCCAGTGTTGCTTTTGTTGTTTTGTTGTAGCCTAAAATTCTACAAAGGTAACTACTGAAATATACAGTCCTTGCTGTTAGACCAAACCCCTTTTCTTTAGTACTCCAAACTGGAAAAATTGTCATACAGACTATAATAGGACTCAGGAAGCCAATGTCATTTGTACAAGTAGATGTGCTTGCTATCATTTCAATATATTGCTCAAAGTTTTTAGGATCAAATCAGAAAACCTCATTTCAATATAACATTTAGCACAGTGCCTGACTTAATAAATTATTCTTGATGACTTCAAAATATGTTTACTTTCCCTAGGAATTAGGACAGCTACTAATAACCCAGTTTCTGAATTGTCTAGGTTGGAATACTCCATTAAGAAGGGAAAGTATCTTTTAAATCTTTTAAAACTTCTTAAACTTGAGGTGTTCTGAATTTATAGAGGTATTCTTTTTTCCTTTTACTAAAGTCTAATTCTACTTATCTTGCCCAGGCTAGAACTGTAGCAATTCAAGGGATCTATCAGCATCAACCTCCCTTAGTAATAGAGATTACAGGCTATGAACTACTATACCCAACATATCTGAGTCTTTTAAAAAAAGACTAATATGAGATATGAGGCATTAGTTTTTAGATATCAGATCTAATCAGAAAAAAAACATTTCCAGGAATCAGTGTTTCTTTTTTTTTTTTCTTTTAAACCCTTACCTTCTGTCTGAGTATCAATTCTGAAATAGAAGGGCAGCAAAGGCTAGACCAGTGGTGGTGAACCTTTTAAAGACCAAGTACCTAAACTGCAACCCTCACATGGCATGTGAGACAGGGAAGGGAGGAAGTGCCCCCAATGGACTGTTGGGCAGAGGGGCAGGTGATGTGAAAAACATCCTCAGGCATGGTGGAGAGAAGGAAGAGAGCAGCCTCCTCTGGTATGTGTTCCATAGGTTTGACAACATGAGGCTAGGCAAACAGAATTAAGTGACTTGCCCAGAGTCCCACTGCTAGGAAGTATCTGAGGCCAAATTTGAACCCAGGTTCAGCCCAACTCCAGATCTGGCACTCTATCCAGTGTGCTACCTAGCTGTCCCTCAGTGTTTCTTTTTAAAAGTCATTTCACTTTACTTTTCTCAAATGAAAAACACTATGGGAAATTTTCAAGTTAATCCTCATATTTTATTATTTGAAATTAATTTTCACAGTATTAGAACTGTTACCTTCTAAAACAGCTAAACAATAATAATAGTTAGCATTTACTTAGCACTTTAAAGTTCATGATGTATTTTACAAATATTAACTCATTTTATTTTTATAACAACCTTACATGGTAGGTTCTATGATTATCCCTAGTTTACAAATGTGGAAATGGTCAAAGAAAGGTTAAGTGATTTGGCCCTGGTCACTCAGCTAGTAAGTAACTGAGGTCAGATTTTTAACTCAGATCCTTCCATGGCTCCAGGTCCAGCGCCCTATCCACTATGCAAACTTCCACTGAAAATCTACCCAATCCTGACAAATGAAATGGAGATGATACAGAGTCCTTGAAGATTATAAAAGGAAAGTATAAGATCTGGGAAGTGCTGAAGGCAGATGCAATGATGAACAGTATATCTGTTGTCCAAGGATCAGCCCAGCTAATTTCAGAGAGGTTCATCTCCAGGATGGCATAGAATGATAAAATATTTTGGCTACAGCAATTCCACAAGACTATTACCCTGTAGTTAGTGGAGTTGTAATCTGTATCAGTTGAAGGAGTATCCATATCAGGGAAAGCATATGTCCTTGAAGTAGTCTTATTATATCTCTTTAAATAGTCCTTTGCCATTTACAAAGTTCTTCTCTGACCATTAAATCATTAATTCCTCCCAATAACCTTGCAGGGTAGATGTCATTTAAAATTTGTAGGAGAGGAACTGAGGCAAAAAAGGGTTAAGTCACTTACCCAGAGCCATCCCGTTCAGTAACTAGAAAGGTCAGAAGTGAAATTCAGAATTTCTGGCCTCTGTCATTTTTCTCCTTTTTTACCACATTTCCAACTTATTTATGTAGCTGGCATATAAAGGGCATGGCATTAATTCCAACCATTCCCAGACTCACTAACTTTCCTAGGTTGGGTCAAGCTCTTTCATGTAAGTCAACAAATATTTGTTCAGCACTTACTCTGTACTATGTACAAGGCTATGTGTTACATAGAATCACAGTGCCACGGGTTCAAAGAACGGCAAAAGACAGTCTCTGCTTTCAAGTAGGTCAGGGTTTAATGGGAGAGACCTGAAAACAACTCTGTCCAAACTAGATAGATAGGAAAAATTGGAAGAAATCAACAGAGAGAAAGCATTAGCATAAAGATAATCAGGAAAGGCTTCTTGGAGATTGGATTTTAAATGGGACTTGAAGGAAGTCAAGAAAGCCTAGAGTAGAGATGAGGAAGGAGAGCATGGGATGCAGTCAGTGAAAATGCATGGAATCAGAAAAGGGAACAGCAAGGAAACCGGTATCACTTACAGAGTGGATAGGAGCAAGAAACATGGAAGAAGATTGGAAAGGTCAGGAGAAGAGGGGGAGAACAATAATAAAAGGCTTTCAATGCCCCAAACATTTTTTTTGAATCTGGAAATTATATTTTTTATTTGAATCTGGAAATTATAAGAGAGCCATTGCAGTCTATTGAATAGATTCTACTTGGCAGGACCTACACTTTAAGAAGGCGAACTTGACTGCAGAGTAGAGGATGAACTGGAGTGGGAGAAACTTGAGTCAGGGAGATCAACTAGAAGGTTATTGCTATAATCCAGGCAAACAGAGATACTTCTATAACAAGGTGGCGACTCACTCTTAGTGGCAGAGGAAATATCTATATCTATATCTATATCTATCTATATATATATAGATAGATATAGATATATATAGATATATATACTTAATCCTATAATTTCTGAATCCCTACTAGTGTGCTTTCTAATTGCATGAAGTAACCATAATGTTGCCATTAATTCTTAAACATAAAATATTTACTGAATGAGAGGGCAAAAACAAGGATAAAATAAGTATAGCCTAACATCTACTCAATAGAATGGAAAATCAAGAATAATAAAAATATAATATTCACTCACAGATCTAGATTGCTTTCCCTCCAATGCACCCAGTGTTCAAGGGAAGTTTGGGTACAAATTGGCAAAAACTTAGCAGTTGAGAACAAATGTATAGAAAGTAAAATGCAAAGGTATATTTGACTACTTATTAGGAGTTTTTTTGTTTTTTATTTTTTGTTTTTTATTTTGTTTTGTTTTGTTTTTTTAACCCTTGTACTTCGGTGTATTGTCTCATGGGTGGAAGAGTGGTAAGGGTGGGCAATGGGGGTCAAGTGACTTGCCCACGGTCACACAGCTGGGAAGTGGCTGAGGCCGGGTTTGAACCTAGGACCTCCTGTCTCTAGGCCTGACTCTCACTCCACTGAGCTACCCAGCTGCCCCTATTTATTTTTTAACATTTAGAATTTAATTTACATTTCATCTGTCTCCCATTCCAATGGAAAAATAATAGCTGGCCTATCACTTGAGTACCTAGCCTAATGTCTTGCAAATAATAATAAAGAAAGAAATATTTGCTAAATTTAAATGGGTAAAATTTTTATAGCTAGAAAGTTTGATTCCCATAATCTAATCTATGAAACATAAACTTAAAAAATAAAAATATATAAAGCATCAAATAAAAATAGTTTGGTATCGTTTAGTTATGAAACAATAGTATTATATAGTAGACAGAGGATGATGAGCTAAAAGTTAAGAAAATATGGAGGATTCAAGTCTTGTCTCTAATACTAAATAGCTCTGTCTATAGACAAGTCATGTAACCCCTCAATGCTCACAGACTAACCACTAAGACTCCAAAGTACAATAAAGGTGTTGAGTATGAATTCCCGGAATGAGTTCCCATATTGATGAAATCATAAATCCTCCCTCTTTCCCTCTCCCTTAAAAAAATCTTGGGAAACTCAATTTAAAAATTAATCAATCTACCAAAAGGCATTTGTTATGTGCCTATTGCATGCCAGGGTTTGAGGATACAAAGACAAAAACCAAAATGGACTAAATACCCTTTCCCTTATATCACTTACATTCTACTACTAAGCCCCATGTCCTCATTTTCACATAAAAGAATACTAAAGTTCAGATAGCCTAGATTACTTGCCCAAGGTCACATAGCTAGTTAGTAGCAGAGTAAAGATTGGAGCTCAGTTCTCTTGACCACTGATCTAAGCCATCTTTCCACTATACCTCAAATATCTATCATTTAATATCTTCTTCCTTGTGAGTTGTTGGAAATTAAGTCGTTTCTTATTATATGAGCATTAAGATTTAATTTCCAAGACCTGATATAATTCATTCCTCTTCCTATAACAAGTGTCCCATTATCTGAACCTAAATGAATCTGAAATGAGTTCCTGTTCTCTGTTCTACTCGTCTTCATATTATCCAAAATAATTCAATGTCCATTGCTTCCTTAGGGAAAATCAAAGTTTGACATGGCTGCCTTTTGAACTCAAATGGTTAAAGTTCACTTTCTTCTGTTCAAAAAGGTTGACTGATTTTGAAAGGACTTATTGATAAAACAGAGAAACTCAGGGGAAAAGGACAACAAGAGAGAAGAAGAAAGAGAAAGAAGAAAGAGCAAGAAAAGAAAGAGAAGGAAGAGAGCTGAAGGAACCCAGGAGGGACAATGAAAGATAAAAGCCTGCTGAATGCATAATTGCAGGCAAACCAAAATATCCTGAGAGCCTATGTGCCGGTCTATCTCATGTAACAAGAATGTGACATTCTTTTTAAATTTTATTTTATTTGAATCAGAACAAAGTTTTAAACTAAGATTTTTAAAAAGCAATTTATGTTTTTGATGTTGGAGAAAGATAATTAATTCAATTCATTACTTCGTGAATTAGTCTACATATGATTTTTCCCCCTGGCAACCAAATAGAAGGACTGCCCCAATCATCTAGGAGTATTTGAAAGAAATCTAATAATCTAATGCTTTAATGATTAAGTCTTTAATGTGTGTGCGTAATTCATTAATTCATGAATTAGTTCACATATGATTTTTGCCCTTGACAACCAAATAGAAGGATGGTCCCAAACATTTAATAGAATGTGGGAGAAATTTAGCACTCCAATACACTGATGATTAACGCCCTTTAGATAGATAGATAGATAGATAGATAGATAGATAGATAGATAGATAGATGGATAGATACNGATAGATAGATAGATAGATAGATAGATAGATAGATAGATAGATAGATGGATAGATACTAAAGAAAAAGTATTTTCTTCTACCGAGAAGAAAATGACATGAAGCTGAATAAAGCTGCAAGATGGGAGAGGTACTACTTGTATATCTTCTGGTAGCTTTTTTTTTTTCCCTTTGTCTCTCCAACATTTAATTTAACAAGGATAAGTCACATGAATTTTAAGCTTTCTCCTAATTGTGCTTATAAATGGTAGTTTCAAAAGCATATATGTTACAATAAACACAAATTAGGGGTAAATTAAGCCTTAATTATGTTTAGCAAGGTTTATGTCCTAATTAAAAACAGTATCACAACAATAAAAATGACTTACCACCTGAATTAACTCTGCCACAATTGTCTAATCTTCCTAAACATTCTTTGTGTGCTCTGGCGCCACACTTGAAACATAAATAGCCTTGATAAAATGTTCCTCTGAAAAGTAAAATTAGAGAGTGATACATTAAAGGTGATAAATTCTCTCCATATATGAAATCATTAGAACAAATAAAAGAAATTAATGCAGATCTTATTCAAAGTCATTTCCAGAACAAGAAGAAAACTTAACTGAAAGTTTTAAGGAAGTGATGTCAATTTGGAATTAGAAGACAAGTCAGTATACTCAGTCTACTCTCCAACCAAGAGATATCATTACAAGTCATATAATACAATGAGGTTCAAAATGAGGGAAAGTTCCCTTAGATAGACAAACATTTAAGGAACCATATTTTATTTCTTGGCATTTGGAAGCATTCAGAAAGAAAGTGAATGCCCTCCTGTAGTGAAATGGCTGAACATAGGATACATAAAGGTACTGGAATATTAGTCTGTAAGATTAAATATAAATAAATTCACAATTCCTTGAGAATTATGAGAAATTCAGAGAAAATTGGGAAAACATGTACAAACGTCTTTAAAGTAAAGTGAGCAGAACAATTTATATGATGATAAAATTAATGAAAGAGAAAACAACACAAGGTTTCAGAATTCCAATCAACATAATAACCAAACAATTTCAATTGACACATTGATGTGGAATGAGTCATATGTTGTCATACATGGCCAATGTGTTGACTTGATTTATTTAATTGTACTTGTTAAAAGAGTGTTTTTTTTTACAAGAGGGAATCATTAGAAAATGATGACAATTTTAAAAAAGCATCAATGAAACATCCCAACAAAAGGCAGAGGAAGAGAAAAGAGAGAGGAGTGAGTCAAGATAGTTCAAGAACAAGAACCAGACTGTTGAGTCAATTATTCCTACCTAGTTTGATTCAAACATTTATTAAGTACTTATTATATACACAGTATGCTGGTGGGCACTGGGAATTTAAAGGACACCACACAGATGTTGCAGGAGATTATAACTTAATGGAGATGGAAAGTATAATAAAATGCATAAGCAAATCAGGCAAAGTGCTATGATAATTGGGAGGTAGAGAGAATTTTTCACCTAGTGTAGAGGAGGCAAAAAAAAAAAAAAAAAAAAAAGCTTTAGTAAGAAGGTGACATCCAGTATGAATCCTGAAGGAAATGACTGGCTTAGATATGGTCTGACTCTTCATGACCCCATATTTGGGGGTTTTCTTGGCAAAGATATTGGACTGGTTTGTCATTTCCTCCTCCAGGTCATTTTACAGATGAAGAACTGAGGCACAAAGAGTTCAGTGACTTGCCCAGTGTCACACAGCAAGTTAATGTCTGAGGCCATTATTAGAAAGAAGATGAGTCCTCCTGAGTTCAGGGCTGGCACTCTAGCCACTGTACCACCTAGCTGCCTTTAAATATGGAGATACTGGGGAATAAGGAGCTCATTTAAGCTACTGGAGATAGTCTAAGTAAAGATATGGACAGAATAGATTTCAAGATAAGAATGGGAACATTTTAACTGGATGGCTGATTGGGGAAACAGAGTAGGTTGGAGAAACTAGAGGTATCAGTGAGGTTAAGGAATAGAGATTAAGGAAGCCTGAGTCAAAAGAAAAAAATCTTGCAGCTGGAGAGAGGAATTTCAGAGTTGTTTAATATGTCTATAAGAAAATTATGATCATTATTGATTAGAGAAATGCAAATCAAAACAATCCTGTATTATCATCTCACACTTATCAAACTGGTTAAAATAATAAACAGGCAAAATGACAAATGTTGGAGGGGAAGAGAGGGAAATGGGGACACTAATACATTGTTGGTAGAACTGTGACCTTATCTAACTATTTCGGAGAGCAGTCTGGAATTGTGACCAAAGAATAATAAAACATTATATACCTTTTGATCCAGAAATAACACTATTAGGTTTATTTCTTAAGGTGATCAGGAGGGAAAAAAGAATCTATATATTCTAAAATATTTATAGTAGTTTTCTTTGTGGTGGCAAAGAACTGGAAATTGAAAGAATGTCCATCGGTTGGGGATTTTCGCCAAACAAGATGTTGCATATGATTATGATGGAATACTACTGTACCACAAGAAATGATTAACAAGTTATTTTTATAAAAATATGGAAAGACCTACATGAAATTATAAAGAGCGATATAAGCAAAACCAAGAAAACATTATGCACAGCAACAAAAATATTGCTTGAGGAATGATGTGTATATCTACCACAAGATAACAGAAACAAGCAAGACATAGTTTCATGTATACTTGTATCTTTTTGCTAAATGATGCCTTCTCTAGTGAGGAGAAGAGAGGGAAAATGAGAGATGTCTGGGAATTTAATGTAATAAACATTAATTTTTTTTAAAAGAACAAAAAAATTTTTGAATGATAGCCATCCCTGATCTATACACATCAAAGGTAGGACCATCTCTGAAAACAGCTGAAGTAGGGGAAGAAGGAGGTCATGGGAAATTAAAAGGTTGATAAGTGGGAAGTCAGACTTTGGAAGGAACATCAAGATATTTATATCCCCATGTTAAGACAGGGGTCAAGGTGGGAAAAAAAAAGCACAAGTCATACTGAACCCCTTGAGGAAGGAGAGACAAAGACAAAGGTTAGTAGGAGGCTGTAACAAATTGGACTAAGTGATAAAGTTAGAATAATTGATCTTCAAAGGAAAACAGGTTGCCAAGTGATGGCAGCTCAGGGGCACTTGGGAAATGGGGGTAAAGAAAATGCCGTCTCCTCCTCCCCTTCACCTGATGCATTAGAGGGTATGAAAAAGCTTCCAGCACTGGAGGGTGGTAATGTCTTCTGGTGAGAAAAAAGATTTCTAGTAGCACAAGATGGAGAGAGTGTGGACAAATGTGGCAACGCACATCATAATCAGCAGATACATCATCCTCTGCAAACCCCCAGAGAGCTTCATTTTTCAAAAATGCACTGTTTTCTTCCAGCCAGGTGTGGAACAGCACTTACCTCAGGAGCATCTGGCAGGCTTTACAGGATGTAACCCTCGTGAAGGTGTGCATTTTGAAGTCATGAAAATTTGAGTCTGCATAGTCTGGCCTTATGTTAGATCTATAAAAAGCAAAAAAAAAAAATAATAATAATTTGAGAAGAAAGTTTTGTAACTTAAAGCGTCAACATACCACCAAAAGCTGAAATCCCAAAGGCACTGTAATTCAAGAAGGCCTCTTACATAACTATATACTTTAAAAAAAAATTGCATTAAAAAACCAATCAAGGAAAGTAGAGTTGCTTAAGAAGTTTTGTTGTTTGGTTTTTTTTAAGCACAAAAAATGTTAGAGGCCACAGACAATATCAGACAACACAATATATCAAACATTCCACTTCCTAGGGATGAACTAATAAGTTCTCCAAGCTCAGTGTTTGCAAGAAACTTTAACTGAGGACTATGTAGGTCACTACAGCCCACCTAAAGGGGCTAAAGGAAGAACCAGAGGGTATTCATGCTATTAATTAATATTTCTTCATAACCGTTTTACTTCAATACAAACTGCCTCAGTAGGGGGTTTTCTTTCCATGGAGCTCATCCCCTAATATGCATGTGAATTAAAATATCCAACTCAAATCACCTTTCTTATTGTCATTCATCCTAGAGATGATCTTAGAAGCATAGGATCATCCCTGTAAAGTTGAGAAGGGCCTCAGAAGCCATCCAGAAAATCTGAGGTCCAGGAAGAGTTGGTGGTTTGCCCACAGGCAAGTATTCATGAGAGTTAAGATTGGAACAGATGAAGCAGATTAAATAGCTCCTAAGAGGAGGGGGACAAATACCAAAGCACAGAACCTCCTAGAGATACTGAAAATAGATATGCAGGGCTTTAGTTCTTGATATTTTTCTCTAACTTGATTTAACTAATAAGGTACCCTGTCTAGAGAAAACTGACCCCTGTGTCAGGAAGACCTGAATTCAACTCCTAAAGAGTGACAGTCTCCTTTTGGATAAATCATCTAATCTCTTAATGTCCCAGGTAACTCTATTAGACTCTCATTTTCAAAATAAATGTTAATCTGCATTTGTAAAGGGATTTTCCTCCATGATAGTTCTCTACATCAATAAAATCTAAGGAGTTATCAAAACAAATTAGCTAATTAATGGATGAATGAATAGTATGACACAGAAGAAGAATACAGATATAACAGAAATATCATTTTAGAAATAGTCATACAGCTACTCTCAGCAATACAATGATCCAGGACATTTTTTTTAAACCCTTACCTTCCATCTTGGAGTCAATACTGTGTATTGGCTCCAAGGCAGAAGAGCGGTAAGGGCTAGGCAATGGGGGTCAAGTGACTTGCCCAGGGTCACACAACTGGGAAGTGGCTGAGGCCACATTTGAACCTAGGACTTCCCATCTCTAGGCCTGGCTCTCAATGCACTGAGCTACCCAGCTGCCCCCGATCCAGGACACTTCTGAGGGATTTATGACAAAGAATGCTATCCACCTCCAGAGAAAGAACTGTTGGAGTAGGAATGCATATGAAAGCATATGATTTTTCACTTTAGTTTATTTGGGTTTTTATTTGGGGGTTTTGGTTTCCTATGATTATTCTCTTACAAAAATGAACAATATGGAAATAAAAAATAAAAAAAGAAAGTCATGCACAGAAAGCCAAGATAATGTTATCCAAAATTTGTAAAACTCTAGAAGTCTCAAGGTGAAGATCTTCCCCCAAACTCCTTCATGTATTAGAGCAACTCTCTGATCAACACAGAGCCTTGATGTAAGGAAGCACAGCAGAGGTATTGGGCCAGGCATCAATCTCAGAGGTGCCAAGAGAAGACTTGAGAAAAAGCATTCAAAGAGCAATTGGAATAATAAGTAGTGATGCAGAAGTGCCAGACAGGTCAGCTTCCTAATCTGCCTGTGGAATAGGAGTTTGCTAAAAATGTTGTCGAGTTTCAAAGCCAAGTGGGCTTTCCCTCTTTTTCTGCTCTCATTCATGTATTCCTCTGTATGCCTGAACATGGGACCATTTGCAGAGGCTCCTCATTATGGAGTTAATTACAAATTAGAGTTTCTCCTCGGGAAGGAAGAGTAGGAGCAAAGATCCAGTTCTCCAAGTGGGAATCCCTTGAGTTCATTCAGAGAACACTCAGTTCCTACCTCAATTACCATTGGGCATTATATTAGAAAGGTCAGCAAAACCTATTTCCTCTGCCAGGAAAGGCTGCTGTTCATTTCTCTGAGTATTAGGTGTGCAGAATTGTATAAAATGTCAAAGAAAGGCTTCAGTCCTGGGAGACTGAAGGATTCATCAGCTCAGGTCTTTAGCAAAAAAGGGAACCCTTTAAGACAGGCCCACCAGAAAAGTTTATCCCCTGCAAGGAAGCCTTCTTCCTGTTTCGAAAGGGCTGCCTGAGAGACAGATTCAATGACCTCTCTTAGGGTCATACTGGGCTTTTAAAACAAGTAAAATTGGTCCTTGGCACAATGCCATTTAATCGTTTTATCCACGACCTGGATCAGGAATTGGAGAGTGTATCCATTAAGTTTCACCGTGACACCCTGTTAGGAAGAAGTGATCATTACTGCTCTGTAGGAGTCAGAAGAAAGATTCTGAAAAACATTCTTGGGTATAAACTCTTGGGTACTGATTCATATATAAAGTACTTGGTGTATACGTACATAATAGGTGTACAGAGAAGAATGAGTTATTCAAGGGATACAAAATGATCTCAGATATTATAGAAACCAAGAAAGAAATGGGATTCTGTTCTTGAAATTTGGTTTAAAGATTATTTGCTGGGTTAGAGATTCAGGACTGTAAGGGATTATCAAGGCCGTCTAATCCAATTTCTTTACAACACTGATGAGACAATTAGGTGGTGCAGCATCTAGAGCATTGGGCCTGGAATCAGGAAGATTAATCTTCCCAAGATCAAATCTGGTCTCAAGGAAGATTCATATTTTTAAGTCTCAAATCAGACACTCACTAGCTGTGTGACCCTGAGCATGTTACTTTACCTTGTTTACCTCAGTTTCCTCATCTGTGAAATGAGCTGGAGAGAGAAATGTAAACCACTTAGAATCTTTGCCAAGGAAACTCCAAATGGAGTCATTTAAAATAGGCAATTATAAATGCCATCCATCAATTGAAAATTCAGCAATGACAATGTGCTGTGGTATGTGAGCAACATAAAGGCAGTTATGTAGAGTCCCCATTCCAATTTTTAACTAGAAAAAACAGCCAATACCTCCAAACATCTGCTATCTAACTGATGGGAATGTTCTCTCCAATATATACCACCTAGCCTGTCCACACTTTACAATTCTCATTTATGTCCACCTGTGAATCTGGTACTAGAAATCTATTCAGTGAATGAAGATATCTCTCTCTCTCTCTCTCTCTCTCTCTCTCTCTCTCTCTCTCTCTCTCTCTCTCTCTCTCTCTCTCAACATAGCATTGATACCTATGAAGCATATATCCTATCCATTAATTATATAACATTCATAAAATAATAACACACACATATATATATATATGACAATATAGAACCATAGAGTAAGAATCGGAAAGAAGCCAAGAGACCAATTTTTCACTTTACAGATGGGGAAACAGCACCATAGATCTTAAGTGAATTGCCCAACATCACACAGGCAAAAAGTGCAAAAACTAGAATTCAAATCTCCTGATTCTGACTCCAAATTCAACTCTATTTCTTAAAATTTTCAGCTCTTTTTACTAAATTGTTTTAAATAGGCTATGAGTGTGGCAGAAGCTCAGAGAAAGGCAAAGGGTTTATTTAAGTAGCCAACTGAAGCTTCCTGCGTAGGATATGAGTTGGAATCTGAAGGATGGACATAGGTAGGAAGTAGGCTGATAGAAAAATAAGGAAGTGGCACTTCAGATAGAAGGGAAAAGCAAAACTACAAGCTACAGACAGAAAGAAATATGGCAGAGCAAATTCCAGCCTGAGTGGGATTGGATGCCATACCATAGAATAGTGGTAAACTGTACAGACAATAGATTTAGTCCAATTTAGATGAACTGACAGTGGGTGGAAGCCAGTTTGTATTTCTTATACTCTTAAAATAACTGTCCCATTAGCCAGTTGAGGAGTAACGGAAGGTATTACTTAGGGTTTCTTCTTATTGAGGAACCAATGACATTGAGAAATCTCTACTCACAAAAGAGCAATGTTCAATGACCTTAACAGTTCCATACTTAGAACCTAAGTGTCGCATGAAGACTTAAGGAGCTCACATATGGGAATACTAAAATGTCTGGTTTTTCCCCTTTTGTGGATAAGCATTTTTTAAGCAGAGTCCAATTTAATATATATATATATATATATATATATGTACATATATATATGTTGACACAAGGGCATTTACATACAAGATACAAGATGTACAGCTTTGTCTTTCATTACACTCTGGGAAAATTTGTTGAAATCTTTAGATATTTCATATTTTTCATGTGTAAACCATGATTGGTAAGCGAAGCCAACTAAGCATCCATATTGCTGGATTTTGAGATGACATGCAGTTTAATAACAAATAGGCCTTGCTGAATCTGGGTTCAAATCTAGATTCAGGAACATAGATTTCAGAAGGGAAAACTTCACTGATTCTGAAGGAACTAAGTACTCATAAAGGTAATAAAAATGATAGGAAAGGACTTTACAAATGCTGACTAAATATTATTTTTTTAAGTTTCAGATCAAACATAGGTCTCTTTTATGAAGGGTGATGAACAAACTCTTTCAAAACACTAATGAAAAGATTACCATCGTGTTTAGTACTTAATGGTACTTTTTGTTACATAGTGTGCTAATTTTATTTCCTTCAGCATTGGTTTTGTAGTCATCTTAAATGCACATCCTTCACTGACTTTCAGATGCATATCAAACAAATGGTAGAATTCAATGTAAGGGGGGTTTAATGTGTAGTTAATTTAAAGTTGATGGGGAAAAGTATCTCAAGGGAGTTAGAATACTTGGACTCTAGACCTGTCTCTATAACTGAAGGTAAAATCTCCTAACTTATCCACTCTTCAGTTCCCTCACCTGTCTAATAATCGACTTTTAGGGCAGCCTGATATGGAAAACATAAAAGATTTAGAGGAGATCCCTAGGTATGAATCCTGCCTGAAAACCCTAATATCTGACCATCAATAGGTAATTCACTTAAACTGAGCCTCAATTTCCTCATTTGCAAAATAATAAGAATAATTCTTGCATTTCCTATCTCATAGAGCAATGATGATGCTTTTAGAGACAGAGTGCTGGGCTCCTCTCCCACCTCACTGCCCCAGATCAAGTGCTGTGCCTGCCCTCCCTCAGAGACTGCAGGCCATGCCCTTCCCCTCCACTGAGTGCTGGGCACACCCCACCTCCCTCTTACCCCACACTGGGAAGGGAAAAAGTGCCCCCATTGGGTTGCTGAGTGGGTGATGAGAGAAATATCCAGAAATGTCCTCAGCGCAGGTGAAGAGGGAAGGGGAGTGGCCTGAGTGCTCTGTTCCCCTTCAGTTCTGCCTCCTCTGAGCCGCCCACCTTACCTCCTGTGCAATCCCATTGGGCTGCTGGGCAGAGGGGCAGAGGATGTGAAAAAATGTCATCTGACAAAGTGGAGATGGGGAGAGGAGTAGCTCCACCCAAGTCCCTCTGCCTTTCTAATAAATGGGGGTGGGGGAGAACTGCATGCCCACAGAGAGCACTCTGTATGCCATCTTTGGCACCCATGCCATAGGTTCGTCATCACTGTCATAGGGATAATTGGGAGGATTAAGAAAGTCTTTTGAAAAATGAAAAAATGAAAACAAAATAGCATTTTAAGGTTTTCAAAGAGTATGCTAAACATGATCTTTTTGATCATGGCAATATCCATATTATCAAAATTAATTCAAGTTTTTGGAAAGAAATAGGAAATACCTGACAAAAGTCAAGTAGCACAAACTAATATACCCACAACCCTTTGAAAAAACAATTAAGATATTTTTCTACCTCTCTCTTTCCTTTCACAGCCAAACTCCTAGGAAAAAAAGCTTTCAACACCAACACCTGATGCCTCTACCTCCCCATCTCTCACTCACTTCTCAACCCTTTGCAATCTATCTTTTAATCTCATCACCCAACTGAAACTGATCTCTCAGAAGTTTCTAATATGATGTTATCTCTTTTCTTGGCCCTCATCCCACTTAACCTTTCAGTAGCCTTTGTTGCTTTGCCATACTCTCTTCCTGAATGCTTCCTCCAGTTTAGGTCTAACATGACAGTCACTCTTCTAGTTTTCTTTCCAATTTGGTCACACCCTTTCAGTCCTTGTTTCTCTCTCTCTATCTCTGTCTGCTGTCTGTCTTTGCATATCTGTCTCTCCCACTCTTTCCCTCTTCTCTCTCTGTCCCTCCTTTTTCTTTCTCTCTGTCTGTCTCTCTGTCTCTGTCTGTCTCTCTCTCTCTCTCTCTTTCTGTCTCTGTCTCTCTCTGTCTCTCTCTGTCTCTGTCTCTGTCTCTGTCTCTGTCTCTCTCTCTCTCTCTCTCTCTCACACACACACACACACACACACACACACACACACACACACACACACACACCCTCACTCACTCTCATATTCACTCAGGTTCCAAATTCTATCAAGTCTATTTCCATATCATCTCTCACATATTCACCATCATGTTAATTCATACCCTTTTTACCTTTCCCCTTATTATCGCCTCCTAACTGGAGTCCAACAGTGTCTCTTCTCTCCAATCCATACTCCATATAGCTGCCAAGGTAATATTTCTAAAGCATAGGTCTGACCATATCATTGCCCAACACACGTAGCACCAAAGGTTCCCCATAGCCTCCAGCATCAAACACAAGCTCCTCCGTTTGGTTTTTACATTCCTTTTCAATGTGGTTCTAGGCTTAGTTCCACTCTAAGGTTCAGCCAAATGAACCAATTGTCCTTCACACAAGACATTCTGGATCTTGTCTGCACTTTTTGCACAGACTGTTCCATCAAGCCTGAAATGCATCTCCTCCCCACTGCTGCTTCTTGGAATCCCTCGACTCCTTCAGAACTCACTTCAAACTGCCTTCTACATGAGATCTTTCCAGAATCCTTGAGAACAGAGATTGTTTTATTTGTGCCCTTGTATGTCATAAATTTAGCACCATCCCTGGCATGTTATAGGTGCCTAATAAATGTCTAACTCTGTATGTACATTTATTGTATTGATATGTGCCAAGTGTTTTACATGCATTATTTTGGGCAAAAGCACCCTGGCTATCCCTCCCAGATACTTTTTAGTCACCCATATCAATGCCATCTCTCTCAAGTCTCTATGCCATTCTTTCTTTGTGCCCTCTGGAACCCCTCATCTATTATTCATCTCCCTGAGAAAATTACTTTATGTGCATTTCTCACTTAATCTTCTATGCATGTGGAATTTCTCCCTTCAATAGTATGTAAATTCCTCATAAGCAAAATTTTTTGTTTTTGTCTTTCTAACTCAAACCCATAGAATGGTACATTGCACATAATTAATGCTTATAAATGTGTATATGAGCTTCACAAAAACCTTATAAAGTAAGTTGTTGTTCAGTTGTTTAGTACATCTGATCCCATTTGGAATTTTCTTGACAAAGATACTGGAGTGTTTTGTTATCTCCTTCTCCAGCTCATTTTACATAGAAGGAAACTGAGGTAAATAGAATTAAGTGAATTTCCCAGAGTCACACAGTCACAAATCCAAGGCCAGATTTGGACTCATGAAGATGAGTCTACCTAACTCCAAATTCAGAGCTCTATTCATTGTGCCACCCACCTGCCCCTAAAAGATTTTTGTTGTTATTGCTGTTCAGTTATTTCAAGTCTCTACTTGAGATTTTCTCGGCAAAGATATTAAAGTGGCTTGCCATTTCCCTCTCCCACTTATTTTATAGAGGAGGAAACTGAGGCAAACAGAGTTGAGTGACTTGCCCAGGGTCACACAGCTGGTAATTATCTGAGGCCAAATTTGAACTCAGGAAGAGGAGTCCTCTTGACTCTACTCCTGGTGGGGCAGCTGGGTAGCTCAGTGGAGTGAGAGTCAGGCCTAGAGACAGGAGGTCCTAGGTTCAAACCCAGCTTCAGCCACTTCCCAGCTGTGTGACCCTGGGAAAGTCACTTGACCCCCAATTGCCCACCCTTACCAATCTTCCACCAATGAGACAATACACCGAAGTACAAGGGTTTAAAAAAAAAAAAAAAAGGACTCTACTCCTGGTACTCTATGCACTATAGCGCCACCTCGCTGCCCCTAAAAATTAAATATCACAGATGTCATTAACATCATTTTACAGATGAGAAAATAGGCTCAGAGAGCTGATCCAGCCATTAACTATAAGAGGCATTAGAACTCAGGTTTCCCAGAGACTAGGTCCATCTCTTTGTCCACTACACCCTCACATCCTTTCTAAGTCTTCCCTTCCTCAAACCATACATTCCGAATTCATTCAAGCTATTTTCCTGTGTCATGGTCCCCCATTCCCTTCCCATCCCATCTGCCCTTCTTTGGACCTTTGTACACATCCTTCCTAAAATGTGGGGCCCAGAATTAAGCACAATATTCTAAATGTAGTCTGCCTAGGATAGAATAGGACTTTCCTCTGCCTCACTCCCGGCACTGTGTTCTTACTCATTTTAATCTCACTGACCTTGCTGTGCCCTTGCCACTCAATCTGAGCTGAATGCCTGGCCTTTTGAAATTGTAAAACCTGCTAAAGAAGTCTCAACAAGAATGAAATAGTCCCTGCTGAAGGGACAGACGACTAAAGTGAAACAATGACTAGAGTGCCAAACCTGGAGTGAGGAAGATTTCTCCTACTGAGTACAAACCTGACTTCAGATACTTACTAGCTGTGGCACCCTGGGCATGTCATTTGACCCCCTTTGCCTCAGTTTCCTCATCTTTAAGATGAGCTGGAACAGGAAATACCAAACCACTCTAATTTCTTTGCCAAGAAAATCCCAAATAGTATCGTGAAGAGTAAGACATAACTGAAACCACTAAACAACAAAGGGATATAACACATACATATGTTAGGATTTTTTTCAGGTTTCGGATTAAATAGCTTTATTAGAGAGAAGTATTAGGAAATGTTAGCACAAATGGGCAGCAATAATTGAGAAAGGATGGAGAATTGTCAAAGATAGTGTGATAAAGAGGGTCAGGATATGAAGAAGGTATTGATCAACCCATTTTATGCCCTCAGGGTACCAGAACCATTAATACACAGGGCATAGAAACTAGTTTTAAGAGAGAGGGAGTGATGAACTCTGGGAGAATCAGAAGAAATCTCATACAAAAAGATGGCTATGAAGTTCAAGTTCCTTGAGGCTAAGGACTATTTCACTTTTACTTTGTGGTACCCTCAATGCTAAACAGAGTGTCTGGCACTTGAAAAGTAAACAGTAAATGCTTGCTGATTGATTGGAAAGGCAGTCTGAAGAAGTGGGGAAAAGATCACTGTGGACCACCATGTCTAGAAAGACTCCCTGGGGACCATGAGCTGGAGCTCTTGGGGTTAGTCCAGGGTTAGAGGGAGGCTCTTCTGGGAAGAGAAAGGGTCAGCCCCCTCGTGCCAGGGCTTCTGGATTGACAGGCACCAAACACACTCTGGTCTGAAATACTTGGACACTCTTTAACCTTTGCAGGTATGCTGAGCACAAGTACTCCAGGGGTCCTCAGGGCATCACTGTGCCCGCTCTGCAGCAGGTACCATCTGATACACAAACAACCAGGTGATGGCCAGGAACCTGAAAGCAACCTCCAACTACATTCACTTTGAGAAACCTCTCATTGTTAGAGGACTTTCCACTTATGTCAAGCCCAAAGCTCCTCCCCATGAAGCATAAGCAGGACAAAGAAGGCTCCATCATGACTCTGACTGTGATACATGTTGCTGAGTTGGGTACTTGACTACTCCCAGGTCTGGGTCCCAGAGCCCTAGATCTGGAGGATGGATGGAAAGACTCTGGGAGATCTTGAGTTCTCCCACCACTTTACTTCCTTCATTTAGCAACTAATGTCTCTCTAAATGCATGATTCTACAGTTAATCAGGATCCATGCTTAGAAAGACCTCTCTCACTCTCATGCTTTGAAGAGAACTAGAGAATCAGTCATCCCAAGGTCTGTGGAGTGAAAATAGAATGCAATTCTATCACAAAGAAAGACTTATGCAAAGGAACCAAGTTAGAAGACATAATGCTCTATACAGGGAACAAATACCAACTGACAATTCCAATGGCGAATGCATTCATGGGGAGTACATAATAGGAAACAAAATTACAGACTTAGGTGGATGCTAGAATGGGAAGGGTTTAAATGTCAACTAGAACAAATCTCTATTTTATCCTGGAGGCAGTAAAGATCCATTGATCTTCTTTTCATTTTGGTGGGTGAGAGGAATTGATGTGATTAGATCTATATTTTAGAGTATCAATTTGGCAACTATGAGGATGGGTTGAAGAGGAAAGAAACTAAAGCCAGAGTAACCAGGTAAGAGGTGATAAGGGTCTAAACCAGGATAGAGATTATACAGAGAGAAGAGAAGGGAATGAATGGGACCAATATTTTGGAGGCAGATGTGATGGGATGTAGCAACTGATTATATATGGAGAGAAGAATCAAGACTGACACCAAGGCTGCAAATCTGAATAACTGGAAGAATAATGCCTGAAATGGGGAAGTCTGAAGGTAGAATAACTATTTTTTGTCTCTTTGTATCCCCAGAGCTTAGCACATTGCCTGCCACATAGTAGGCAGTTAATAAATGTTTGTTGAATAATTGATTGATTAACGGTAGAGTCTTACCTAACCTCTCCAAGGCAAAGGGAAGAAAGGTTCAAACAAATCTTGAATTTGCTCATAAATCAACATATATGATAATGTGTTGCATTTTAAATACCAAAGATGCTATGGTTATGAATGATGAACACTGAGCTGGCACCATGAATTTAAGTTGTTATAGCACATTTTAAATTATGCTGCTATAGGGAAGTTGGATGTTAAATTCCTATGTTTTGGAAGCATATGGAAATGATATTGCTAACAAAGCAACACCCGGAAACCAGAGAAGAATTTGAGAGGAATTCTAACAGGGCTTGTAAGGATTTCCCTTATGCAATCTGTGGAGATTCTGAATAAAACTCTGAGGCCTTTCCATAAAGATTTTTTTTAATTTTAAAATTTAAATTCAGCAGCAGGTTCTTTGCATGTGGTGTCTTTGTCTTACACTGAATTCTTTGCTCAACAGAATAATCCAGGGTATGGAAGGAAACAAGAAGTGAGTCGATTTATACCCTTTGATGGCAGCTGTCAATGTAAGGACTTGCTAGATTGTAGAGGGCCTTCAGTTCCTATCTAGGAAATCTGGTAAAAGGGAACTAAGATTTCTGAGCATGAAGTTAGTCTGAAAAGGTCTAGGTGTAAGAATCTATGTATATATCTCTAGCTTTTTTCTTTCCCTCCACTAGTAGTATATCTTATAAATTCTCTGTAAACTAATCTTAAACCATCAGCAGTCAATAGTACAGTAGACAGAGTATTGTACTTGAAGCCAAGAAGACTTGAGTTCAAATTCGAATTCAGACATTTACTATATATCTCTAAGTAAATGATTTCAACTCTTTAGCCTCGGTTTCCTCATCTATGAAATGGGGAGGATAGCAGCCTATATTTCACAGAGTACATGTGAACCTCACAGGGTTGTTTTGAAGACCAAATAAGATTACTAAAAATACCTTGAAATCTTTAAATCACTATATAAAGCTTTGGTTATTTTATTTATATATATATATATGTATATATATTTCATTATGGCACTGGCAGCAATATGAAGAATGAAATGTTATTCAGTCGTTTCAATGTATCTGATTCTTTGTGACCTCTTTTGAGATTTTCTTGCCAAAGATACTAGAGAGTGGTTTGGCATTCCCTTCTCCTGTACCTCCTGAAGATGAAACTGAGACAAAAAAGGTTAAATGACTTGCCCAGGGTCGCACAGCTACTAAGTATCTGAGGTGAAATTTGAACTCAAGTCTTCCAGACTCTGGACCAAGGAATCTCTCCATTGTGCTGCCCTGAAGACCAAAGTAGTGAGAGAGAAATAACTGGGATGTCTGATGTTAGGTAGGTTATTGGTAAAAGACAGAGAAATTATTATAAGATCTGGAACTAGGGTGGTGGCAATGGAAAGAGAGGGGAAGGGATATAGAGAAGATGCTAGGGAGGTGATATATTGGTGAAGCTTTGTGTTATTCTTGTCAGAGAATAGAAAGCTGGCATTTGCTATCCTTTTTTTAAAACTAATGGTGTTTTAAATTCATTTTCAATCACTTTCTGCCTTTCTGCCAGATTCTTTTTAAGAGTGACTATATGATAGAACCTTAGAGGACTTTAGGAGATATTCTGTAAAGCATTCTTTTTCCTGGATGGCTTATCAATGAGTTCTAAATTGCCCTGTGATTTGAGACTCTCTATTCTATAGTCTTCCCATTCTGAAATACTTTTAAGATCCAGGTGAAGTCAAAAGCCCATTGAGGAGTATAAGTAGCATGGCTCTTCCCAAAACACCAATCTGAACAATTCCATGAAAAGGGCAGACATGTTGATATTCCTCCATTATACAACTTTGCCTCTGAGCACACATCCAAAGCACACAATACTAAAAAAAAGGAAAAATAAAAATAAAAACCCAATACAAGAATATTGGAGGGAATGATTGTAGTTAGAGATTACAAAAGAAAATCAGAGATAAGTGCCAAGAATAGACAGTTAATGGTACTTGTGACACTATAATACACTAGAAACCTGATTCCCTCTTTTATCTCTTTTATGTGATCTGTCAAAAAATGTTCTTCAGTAGTTCCTTCATGATATCACAGAGATCTCTCTTTCCTCTCTAAGCTACCACCCAGATTCCACTGACATATTTCCTACCTGGCTGCAAGAATGTTCTAGCTCTGACCCTTGTCTCCAATTTCTGCTAAAATAATCTTCCCAAAAATAAATTTGTAACATGATACTTACCTACTTGGGAACCACCAGTCAATTCAGTTCAACAAGACTTTATTATATGTCCATTCTGTGTAGGGTACCATACTAGGAATGATGAATATGAGACTTGCTTTTTTAATTTCATAAGTGTAAGGAACTCCCAAAAGAGGAAGTTTCCTTTGCCAATATAGATCAATACCTTTTCTATCACTTAAAGTCCTAGAGAATTGTCAAGAGAACCAAGGGGATATTGATTTTCCCAAGTTTATGGGGAACCACATAATCTAGTATTCTTAGGAGTTAGGAATATCAGGTTCTAAAATAATACGGTTCTTGTCCTCATGGAGTTTAGATTCCAAATATAGAATGATGCATCTACACAAGGGAGAGGGGGTAGAGTGTAGGAAATGAAGACCATGGACAAAGCCTTGAGGCATGAACACACTTGGAAAGGGAAGAAGGTGAAACAGTAAAGATACTCACTTATTATATCAAGTCCAAACTCCTCCACCTTACTTTCATGGTCCTTCATAATTACAGCCCATAGCATTGACTCCAACCTATCTTCTCCTCCTCCCCAGTGCATACTCTCTGTTGTGATCAAACACATTCCTTTGATGGCCCTCCTCTTTGCCTTTGCTCATATTGGGCTCCCTCACTCAGGATACTCTAATTCTTACTTCTCCCATTTAAATCCTACCTGACTCTCAATGTCCTACTTAATACCCCTCTCTTCCACTAAACTTCTCAACTAAGCCCACATTGATTTCTTCCTTCTCCTATTGCAATCACATCCCATACCAGAGGTTACCATGAAGTCATTCTCCAGTAATTTCAAGAGTGGGGCAACTATTGTCTTAGGTAGTAAAACATAGGTCAAACACATGATGTAGTAGAGAGAACTAGCTTTGGTATCAAAAAGACTTGTGTTCATGTGCCTTGAATACATTCTGGTTATAGAATTCTGGGTAAATCACTTAGTCTTTCAGTACCTGTGGCAACTCTTAAACAGTATTAGACTTCAAGTTATAGAAAAGGTGCTGATAGCCTTTGGTAGAGGGAGTTTCTCACTGATGAAAACACAGGGTTCTGATTTTTAAAAGTGCTGTTGGGTATTTTATTCTATTCATGGTTATTTCATTTATTTATTTGTTTATTTGTTCATTCATTCATTCATTTGTTTGTTCATATATATATATATTTGTTTGTTTGTTTATTTATTTGTTTGTTTGTTTAATTTTAGAACCTTTACCTTCCTTCACAGAATCAATACTGTGTATTGGTTCCAGGGCAGAAGAGCAGTAAGGGCTAGGCAATGGGGGTTAAATGATTTACCCAGGGTCAGACAGCTAGGAAGTGTCTAGGGCCAGATTTGAACCTAGGCCTTGCTCTCAATCCATTGGGCCACCCAACTGGTCCCCAAATATGGTTATTTTAAGTGGATTGTCTCTTACTATCTGTTCTTGCAGAACTTTGTTGAGGCATGTGATTATGATGGATTACTACTGCGCTGTAAGAAATGATGTACAAGTTAATTAAAGAAAAAAACTTGGAAAGACCTACATGAAGTTATAGGGTGAAATGAGCAGAACCCAGAGAACATTATATACAGCAACAGAAATATTGTTTGAAGAATGACTTGTGGGGGCAGCTGGGTAGCTCAGTAGATCAAGAGCCAGACCTAGAGATGGGAGGTCCTAGGTTCAAATCTGGCCTCAGACACTTTCTAGTTGTGTGACCCTGGGCAAATCACTTAACTCCCATTGCCTAACCCTTACCACTCTTCTACAGAAGGTAAGGGTATTAAAAAAAAAAAATGACTTGTGTATGCCCCCTTTAGAGAAAGAGCTGCTAAAAGGAAGTAAGCAAAACAGTCTTACATATACATACATATTTTTGTCAAATGATGCCTTCTCTAATGGGAGGAGGGGAAGAAATTACCTGGATATTTTAATGTAACAAATAAAAAAAATAAAATAAAAACCAAGGCAAAAGAATCTGCTCACTAAGGGAGGAAATTACACCCTTAGTTCTGTATCGCATACACTCCCCATCAAACCGCCCCCACCATCAGAAGCATGGGACACAGTTCCCTTGTCCCAATTTCCCCCATTTCTGTCAATTACACTACCACTCTTCAAAGTACCAAGGCTCAAAACCCTCAAAACACCTTTGACTTTTTCTTCTGTGCCCTTCTCTGATTCCTGTCACTTCTTCCTTTGAGAAAATGTCTCTCTAATTCTCCTTTCCCTCTCCATTTACAACAGCATGACCCTCATCCAGCACCCTATCACCTCCCACTTTGATATATGCCATGGCCTCCTGATTATTCCTGACTCTAGTCTTTGCCTCCTCCAATCCACCCTACACGCTGCTGTCAGATTAATCTTCCTCACACATTGCTTTCATCTTGTCAGTCTTGAGCACAAAAACAACAAAAAAAAAGGTTCTCTCTTGCCCATCATATCAACAAAATAATGATGGTAACATTTATAGAGCACTCAATAATGTCCAGGACACATTTTTAACACGATATAGGTAGCACAAGTATTACTTAGCATGTCAAGAGAGGCTGTATGTTTGGCAGAGTAGATAGGATGTTAACCAGGAACTCAGGAAGATGTAAATTCAAATTCTGCTTCTGACATTTATTCATTGTACAAAAGCGGCAAGGCATTTATGCTCTATGAACCTCAGTTTCCCCATCTGCAAAATAAGCAATTTAGACTAGGTGGCCTCTAAGGTCCTTCCAACTATAGATCTTATAATTCTGTAATTTATAACTATGTAGTGAAAAAGGCATTACTTGTCTTACCATGAGTAAATAATTTTCCTCTACCTGGTTTAATTCTCTCAACTCTCAAATGAGGGAATTGGGGTGGATGACCTCAAGGTCCTTTCCAATACTAATTAGAAGTGGAGAAAATCCACAGTCCTGGTAGGTAAATAAATTTGCTCAAAATCCTTAACACAGTAAGCATCTAGTCCAAAATACTAGAGCCCAGGTAGAAATTGAAAGGAAGAAATTTAAGTTTGACGCCACAACAACAAAAACCAACTTCCTAGAATTTTGATCTTGCAAATGAGCTGCTTCCTTAGCTGGGCATCAAGATAGACTTTTCCAATATTTGCTGTTCTGTCAGAATTGAGGCAGGAAAGGGATTATTATGATGCTCTTTATTCCAAACAATCAACTAGCCAACAAATTATCATGTGCCAGGCATTGTGAGAAGTGCTAGAGATGCAAAGAAAGTATAAAACAAGACAGTACCTCCATTTTGATTTACCAAGGATAGAAAAGTAGGCAAGATTTAAAAATTCACTTTTTAAGAATGCCTGCCCTTTGATCCAGCCATACCACTGTTGGGTTTATACCCCAAAGAGATCATAAGGAAAAAGACTTGTACAAAACTATTTATAGCCACACTCTTTCTGGTGGCAAAAAAAATGGAAAATGAAGGGATGCCCTTAGATTAGGTAATGGCTAAACAAATTGTGGTATCTGCTGGTGATGGAATACTATTGTGCTAAAAGGAATAATGACTTGGAGGAATTCCATGTGAACTGGAAAGACCTCTAGGAATTGATGTAGAGTGAAAAGAGCAGAACCAGAAGAACCTTATACACAGAGATGGGTACACTGTGTCACAATTGAATGTAATGGACTTCTCTATTAGCAGCAATGCAGTGATTCAAGACATTTCTCAGGGACTTATGAGAAACAATGCTATTCACATACAGAGAAAGAACTATGGGAGCAGAAACACAGAAGAAAAACAACTGTTTGGTCACATGGGTCGATGGGGATATGATTGGGGATGTAGATTCTAAACGATCACCCTAGTGCAAATATCAATAATATGGAAACAGGTCTTGATCAGTGACACATGTAAAACCCAGTTGAATTGTGCATCAGCTATGGGAGGAGGCTGAAAGGAGGGGAGGGAAAGAACATGAATCATGTAAACATGGAAAAATTTTCTTAATAAGAAAAAAAAATCCCTTTTTTTCCCATATTCCTTAGTAATCTTATCTTCCTCTTTCTCTTCCTTCTTTTAAATTATTTTTATACTAATGGTCCTCATAATTAAAGACATTTTTTCTACCCTAAATGGGTCATTTCCCCATTTACTTTGTCTTCCTTATTTAGGAATGCTATGAAGTTAAAAATAAATGAGAAGCAAGGGAAGAGGAAGATAGTGGAAAGGAATAAGCAATATCTATTATAAGCAATATTAAATATGTGCCAGGAATTGTGCTAAGTGCTTTACAAATATTATCCCATTTGATCTTCACAAAAATCCTGGGAAGTTCATGTTATTATGATCTTCATTTTGCAGTTGAAGAAACTGAGGCAGACAGTGTTTAAGTGGCTTGCCCAGGATTACAGAACTAGTTAATTGTTGAATTCAATTCTTGACTCTAGGCCAAGAGTTCTATCATCTAGGGAAATCAATGAAATGGAGAAAAGAGACAGGTAAAGAAACACTGGCTATTAAAACAAAACAAAACAAAAAAAAAAATAAAATAAAATTTAATAAATTAAAGGTCTGCTTACAGCAAGTTGGCAAAAGTAGCTGACTCCTAACCAAATTTATTGGCAACTTTGATACCTGCAGATGAGTTTCAAGAGGCTGGAGGAAACTTAGTTTTCAGTTTACTTCCATCAAGAACCTGAATGAAGTCTAGTTCTCAGAGTCCATGGTCACCTAGGATGTCTTCAGTCAATGGGAATTTTTATTGGTACCCTAGTTTTCCTTCTAGTAGCATCAAGGTAGAAGCATTTTCCTGGGAAGTTAGTCCTCCTAAATAACGACTTAGATAAATGAATGCCAACAGATACAAAAGAACCCCAAGATTTAAGGCATTTCTACTCACAAAATCAAGCCTTTAATGGAAGATTTTAATATTGTGTTATCACCATCCCTATCTCAGAATCAGATGATTTGTGACTATCACCTTCAGGGCCATTGCAAAAAAATCAATAACCTGCTTTAAATTTGGCCTCTGATATTTGCAAAATGCTCTGGGTTCAGAAGAGAGAAGCACACTAGAGAGGTACACAAGCAGATAAATCAATCAATCCATAAATGAAGTCATTGCACACAGAAGATAAACAAATTACTCTAAGCAGGATTTTATGACTCTCCACTAGGGCTGGAGCCCGTACCTCTCCCTCCACTCATGCCCTAGCAGGTCCCTACTAAGTCCACATCATAGAGCACTGCTGACTACTGATGGCTGATTGCCTTCAGTTTTCCTGCTTATACTTTGGAACTGCCTCTGAAGGCACCATTGATTAAGTTAATCAATCAATGCTCCACATATTCATGCTCTGACATCTTGTGTTTGTCATATCAGAGGGCTCCTAATCTCCACAACAAGTCATCAGGCTGCTTGGATCACAAGCGACCCCAGCCTGTAATCAAGTAGGCACAGCTCAGTCCTCAGGGCTTTGCCAGACGCCATGCTTAACCGAATCATGAGCCATTTCAGTGCCTTTACAGAGATCTCAAGCAATGGCATTAATTCCTAATAAATTCGATAGCAATTATTTTCTGATA